>NC_053022.1:469768151-470002194 GCF_003073215.2 Triticum urartu
ACGGAGAAGAAGATGAGTGTTGTACCTGAACGATTACGGATACAATAAAGAGTTTGGAGAATTTGGCAGACGAGTGCACCAACGCTGTCAATTTCGGCGCGTGAATGACCCTGATTTTTGTTGGACCTTCTAGATCCGATACAGGCAATCTCTCAAGGAAAGGCGCATTCTCAATGACCATAACTTGGAACAACTGGAGTGATCTCTTCCCAATTGATTTCTTGTTGCGGGGCCAGCAAGACACATAAATCCATGGGAGATTCGTCGAGGCGATGTGGAGGCTAATGAACCCGTGGATCTGCTCAAGACAAAGGTACTCGAGCGCAATACAGCTGCGAAGCAGGTGCTCCATAGCATTCTTCGAGATGACAACATCGAAGAGGTCGATCTGCTTGAGTTGAGGGAGAAGAAGGGCGGGCGCAGCATTAATCAGGGGAATATAGCAGGAGCTGAAGCTGGCGTGGCGCAGCATTGGCGCGAGGCGGAGCGCGGACGACGGTAGAGAGCGACATCGTCCAGCTTCAAAGCTGAGCTCCTCGAGCTGATCTAGGGTGGGGGATAAGAACCACTCGTCGAACTTGGGGTGGACCTTGCAGTTGGTACTGAACATGCGGATGTCAAGGCGTCTGGCTGGCCCAGGGTGCGATGAAAGGATCTTGGAGACTACGGCCACGCGTTTGCAATCCCCGTCACAGAGGCAGCTGTCGGCAGTGAGGTTGAGGGGGACGCGGCGCCAGAGGGGGCTCCACCGCTGGGAGAGCAGGGTGTTCCGCACGGCAGATTTGGTGGGGAGGAGGCCGATTATGACGAGCAGCATGTCGTCGGGAGGCTGCTGATGAAGTCCAGGCTCACCGGGTGCGGTTTTGGCTCTAGCCGCCTCCGCTTGTTGGCTGCCTCGCCGTCCATCTCAACCGACGACGACACTGGTGTACATGTGTGCTGGTGTGTGTTGTGTGCTGGGTGTGCGCGAGTGTGTCCTTCTGTGCATGCCGCAGCGCAGTGGTGAATTGTGCGCGAGTGCATCCTCCACGCGGAAGAAGTGTGTCCTCAATGCGCCCTCAATTTACTAGCGTGCGGAGTGCTACCCCGAGTGGTTTCAACTTTGTTTACTTCACCGTGTGTCAGATGGGCCTCTAGTTTACTTATTTTCACCCACTGCCACATGGGCCAGCACACGAAGATACAGAACACAAGCTGACAAAGTAGCATGTGGACTGGTTGACCAGTCAACTAAACAATATACAGAGCTATATGTTGACACAGTGAGTGTATAATCCGTCGGTATAGAGTGTTCGTGTGAGAGGGGAGGCCCATGAGAGATAGCAGAGAGAGAGAAAGAGCTACTCCCTCCGTTCTTTAATGTAGTTCCAACATTTTTTTAAGTCAAACTTTTGAAACTTTGACCAAGTTTATAAAGAAATTACTTATATCTACAATACCAAAGATAAATGATAGTATGAAGTAAGTACATGTTGTGATGAATCTAATGATCTTTCTAGATGTAAATTTTTTTCTCCTCATATACCTGGTCAAACTTTTCTGGGGTTTGACTTTTGAAAACATCCATATGCTTATGGATGTGAGAGAGTCCCTAACTAGAGAGAGAGAGAGTGAAATAGAAAGAGTGAGTGAAAAAAGTGTGTGTGCGTGTGTGAAAGAGACATGGACAACACTCGATAAAAGTCAAGAAAAAACATGTGCGTCTTATTCAAACATATCACACATGCATCTTCGACAACGGAAGCAGGGTGAGGAGATAGTGTGTGGTTGTTTGCAACCGAGAGAGCAAGACCCCTAGCACGTGGCCAAGAGGGGTCTGACAAACAAGGGAGAGAGGTCGAGAGAAACGTACGGAGAAAATGCAGACATGGGGAGGAGAGAGTGTATGTTTGTCATAGAGAGATCCCCTGGAGATCGTGATGGGACTACATGGGTGGGAGATCGACTGAGAAGGTGTGTGCGCGATAGAAGATACCACGAGAGATATCGAGATAGACGTATGGATGGAAGGAGACAATACGTGTGTTCCTGATGGCTAGTGAGAGATAATCATACTTAGGGGGGGAGTGCTTGCGCCTATGATGGAGTGAGGGATTATGGTACTTATTAGGGGGGTGCATGTCACATAGAGAGAGAACAAGGGTGGAGAGTGTTGGATGGGTCTATATGTATAGCGCGAGCGAGACATGTGTATGTGTGAACCGGGGAGATATAAAGTTTGAGAGAGATTGAGGAGCCCTGATAAGGCTGAGTGGTGCGTCACATAGCTGAGAGGGGGAAAGAGATATTCCATCCACTCGATAATGCAGTGCATGTAATTTTTTTAGAAGTCAAACTTTGGAAACTTTGATCAGGCTTACGCAAATGTTATTTATATCTTCAATACCAAAGATACATCATACGAAACTACATCTCATGGTGAATCTAATGGTATATGTTTGCCGTTCCAGATGGTATTGTTTTTCTCCACGTACATGGTCAATCTTTGTGATGTTTGACTTTTCAATAAATCAATATGCTATGGACCGAGGAGAGTGCCTAAGTCAAGAGGGATCAAGTGCGTGTGAAGGAGAATGAGTAAGTGTGCAAAAAGAGTATGTGTGTGAAAGAGAAAGTGACAACAAACGATAAATTAGAGAGTGTATGTTTTTTTGTTTCTTAGGCGAACATATCACGCATGCATCTCCGAGATAGAAAAGCGAGGGGAGGAGATACATGAAGATAGCTATTGTGTGATTGTTTGCAACGGAGAGAGACACCCCTATAGCACATGTACAATAGAGTTCTGGCCAACAGGGAACAAAGGTCGAGAGGGACACATGGGGAACATGGACACATGAGGAGGGTGAGAGGGTGTGTTTGTGATAGAGGGACCCCCTCGAGATCGTGAGGGGACTATATGGGTGGGAGATTGAGGGAGCTGCGTGCGCGATAGAAAGATGCCCCAAGAGAAATCGAGATAGACCATGCACATGTTTGTGATGGAGACTAAGATTAGCTAGTCATATACATATAGGGGGACTGTGTGTGCCTACAGTTGAGTGAGAAACCATCATACTTGGCTAGCTAGGCATGATATTGTGTGTGTGCGTGTGGGATGGAGAGAGAACGAGGTAGAGAATTAGAGTTTTAGATGGGCCTATCGAGTGCGAGTGAGATATGCATGTGTATGTGTGACCTAGGTAGATGGAGTGTTTGAGAGAGAGGGGGAAGAGCTCCGAGACGACAGAGTGGTGCGTGAGAGAGTTACGGGCAACGAGCCAAGGAATTTGTGTGCGTATGATGAGTGCACCCAAGATATCTAGCTTGGACTAGAGAATCATACATAGTGTGCGAGAGAGACCTATAGATGAGTATATATGCATGCGAACTAGAAAGACCCCCCACGCACACACACAAAGAGAGAGAGAGAGAGGGAGGGAGGGAGGTCGCGTTTTATGCATCAAAGACTGATATAAACCATGTTTCGATATAAACTTGCGTTCAAATATTTAAATTGGAGAACATATTGCCTGCAATCCACACATGAACGGATATATGCGTATATCAAACAAGTTCATTAATTTGACTTTCAACATGTCCATGGAGTACTATAATACTGTACAACATGCTATTCGATTGAGGTGCTCAATTTTGGATTTAGTTCACTATTTTGACCTGGTGAACGAGCTATTTCATTGAATCGAGATATATCATTTTGGGTTTGATTCCCGTTTTTGAGTGGCTCAACTATTTGTCATATAGTAAATCGCTAGCAACGAGCATGTAAAAACACATTATTCCCGAGCATCATCTCTCCATCTAAAAAAGAAGTGGCAAGCTAATATTTCTAAATTTGATTCGAATCGACTTGGTAAGGTAGACGTGGATACTCGTTCTCCCAAATTTTGAACGGGCCATTAAACATCCTTGCTCGGCGGAATTCGCCCAAGCAAATAAATGGGAGACGCGAAATTACCATCCTATGTGGGAGACACATTAATTGGTCCGTTGTGCATCGAGGGTAGGTTCGTAACTTCAACCAAGCACGCCTTCTCCTCAGGCGAAGTCATATGTGCCGAATAATTCATAAACCATGGTCAGCAAAACACGCTCTCCTCGCCCGAAATAGCTCGCGCCCACTTTTTCAAAACACGCTCTCCTCGCCCGAAATTGCTTGTGCCCACTATATTTCAAAACACGCCCTCCTCGCCCGAAATCGCTCCCGCCCACTATTTGGGGAGAAGCAAAGTTACTCTACTATCCCCGACCCTCTGTACACATACCCAAGCCGAGAAGCCTAATGGCAGGGGTAGAACTGTAACTCCCCTCACATTTTAGACAAATGCATCCGTAAAACATGGTTCCACTCCCCTCCCAATTCCCCCCCCATTCATACCTCGTGGGCGCCAAATCACCTTCTCCCTGGATGCTCCCTTCTCCCGAGCCGTGAAACCTCAGCCCCTCCTCCGTGGCGCCCCCCACCGCACCAATTTCACAGCCGCCCTCCTACCTAATGCCGGAGACGCTGTCCACTTGCCGTCGTGCACTGGGCTGTGTGCCTCTTACTCCGAGATGCTGGAGCTACCTCGACGACGGCCGCGTGAACCGTACCAGAGCCGATTCACCCCTACCGTTGTTCACGGCACTGGAGCGGCTCCAACTTCGGATCCGTCCAAAGTCCCGGCGCTGCTTCCCCGTAGCCGTCGACCGTCGCGACATTGTTGATTCCCTGCCGCCGGTGGCCACCGCAACCGCGCCGGCTTCACCGACTCGGCAGCTGGACCTGCCTACTTCACCATGCCGCCAGATAGGTCGCACCCTCATCTCAAATCACTTTATTTAGGCGTCAGTTGTCTGAATTTTTATTCTGGGCCAATCGATTCCCAATTGGAAGCAACACACCTCGAGGCATCGGAGCTCCTAGGCTGCCGGTAGGCTGGTGTCTAACGTAAGGGTGTGGGGCCGCATGTTCGCCGCGGTAGCAGCGCTTAGATGGCTATCTTAGAGTTGCGTGGGTTCAAGGTACTACCGCCGCCGGATCTGGATGACGGGGAGTCTTTGTGGATTGGCCCGGGAGCGGCGCAACAACGGCAGTGCGGTGGGGCGGGGAGCGGGTTTTGGCCGGGGCCACGGACGGCGGGGGCAAGCTGCTCTGCCGTTGGTCGCTGGCTCTCTGGGGAAGATTCCTAACAGTGTCAGTCGGGAGGCACAAGATGGCCATCAAGCCATCCGGCGTAGATCGGATAGTAACGAAATAAAATAAAATCGTGTGACCCCAATTTAGTCTAAGTCAACAGACGTGTGACCACTCTCGTACCTTGTTGTTGATCTCTTAGTGTATTTATTCAGATCAAAGAGATGTGTCGTTCTTAACATTATGCGTTATCTGCATCTTCAGCCACACCGTCTTCCGACTCACCACAGCTGCTCCAACATGGGAAGCATACACCAGAAGGGAGCTATAGTCCCCACTCGACAGTTTCCTGCATCGAATGCGCATGCCCGACATGGACAGCCACAACAACTGCAGGGCCATCGACAAGTCAGCACATGATGCTCACTCCTATGGATGGCGGCCAGATAGGTTGTACCCTCATCTTACTTGTGTGCAACATTTATGGCTTTGTTATTCACCTAAGCATGGAAAATAGATTATCACATTTCACTGTATATTCATGTTGATCTCTTACGGGTCTTGTTCAGGAGTTAATGATGTTCCATAGTTCAGCTATGATACTTGTTCTTTAGGTAACATTGTTCCATAGTTATCATCCATCAGCCAATGCTATCCCACAGGCTGGTGATTATAGTATTATACCACTTATAGTATTACCTATGTTGTTCTTTAATACTTCTGTGTGCCATCTAGTTAATCTCGAGTACAAATGATACATATTCTGTAGCTTTCATATGTGTTCTCCCTTTAGTTTTTGAGACCTGTTGCTACTAGTTAACCCCAGTCCTACTATTTATGTTGTCTCCTACAGGCACTCATTACATAAATCTAACTACTAGTTGTCTTCCATGCATGTCAGATATAATTGCACACATTAATATATCCACAAGAACCTCACGGAGCAATGTAAAGTCCAGTAAACTTGATGTCAATGATACCCAATATGATGGAACATGTAAAGGCAGTTCTTCAGAAGACTTGCAGAAAGATGTTGAATCCTCTTCACCCCACAAGGTCCTTGCTCTAACTTGGCCTGTGATATGGGTACAACATGCATATAATGTCCTGGAGTGTATCTACTCTATTGCAATGCCATGTGCTTAGCATGCTGATCATGCATGTAAATATGTCATGCCTTCCTGTTTTTCAGTACCTATTCCATTCATGATAACATGTTTCCAAATTCAAGTACTGTCATTCTACTCTATCGCAATGCCATCTACTTAATTTGGACATCATGCTTCTAAATATCTTATGCATTGTTATTCATCAGTACGTACTTCATCTGTCTACCACACCATGTTTTTTTACATTGAAGTGTTGTTCTAGTGCTCTGTTGCAATGCCATCTTAGTTTCCCAATCATACGCGTGTATGTTGCCTTAGTTTTTTCTGTGCGTATTCCGCTAGCATACAGTTTTACATTCAACTAGTGTTTTTTTACTGTGTTATCTTGTCGTATCCCTAGCTCTTACACCATACTCCCTCCGTCCGGATTACATGTTGCCGAAATGGATAAAAAAGGATGTATATAGAACTGAAATACGCCTAGACCCATCCATTTTTTCGGAAGGAGGGAATACATGTCAATATGTCATGCCTTTCTATTCTTCGGTACCTATTCCATCTCTCTGTTGTAGCATGTTTTATAACTGAAGCACCATTCTTCTATACAAGGCATGCAAGGGGAAGACGACTATGTTAGAATCTGAACGGTTACAAACCAGGTCTTTCCAAAAGATCCAAACGCCAGGACATAATAAACCAACTCCAGTTTTATAGATACTACTCCAGCACAGACAAACCCAACTCCTACTGATAATAAGCAGATCCCAGTGGCCAAAGAACTAGTCCGCTCCAGTCCAGCAAAAATATGTCAACTCCATTATAAGAAGCGTGTGTGAATCCTTGCATCATGAATTTTTATCGCATGCTGATCATATTTTCTACATGTTTCTTACCCATCTCTCTTTTAGAAAATAAGCTTAACAGATAGAAGAATTTCTGCACTAGTATCGTCTGTGAGGAAAGATTCTTGCAGGAATTCTCTATACTCCAATTTATATGTAAGTACCTGTTGTATATCACTATGTTTTTACATCAGCGTGTATTTTGTTAATCGGCGTGAATCCAACCTTTGTTTGATCTAAAATTAGTTGTAGCAAAATGTTAAAGGCGCCAATGTTGATTTTTGTGAAGAAAACTGCCTAGTAGTTTTGCATACTGAGCTGCATGAGTGTACTATCTCACATCATGCACATTACTGAATTGTAGTGCTGCTCTGGTTGCCCATTCATTCATTGTGTCAATGTTGCTTTCGTATTACCTTACCTGGCTGATGATAGTTGTGCCATATTGTGTTAATTTGGTGTTGGCTAGTTGCCCAAACGTTCGTTGTGCCAATGTTGCTTTCCTATTATCTGACTTGGCCAATGATAGCAATGCTAGTGTCTTAATTTGGTGCAGGCTGCTGAAGATAAGAAGACAAACTCTGAAAACAGCAAGGCTACCCCATTGTTTCTTTCCAATAAATCTAGGCCAGGTAATATGCCAATAACTCATGATTAATCTATTTGGTTCCCCTCCTAATTTATTTTATGATGCAGTGGTCGAGACACTCTCAACTATCAATAATACAAGCCTGCCAAAATCGCCATCTGAATTTGTTCAGTATCCTATGTTTCGAATGTAATGGAAAAAATGTATGTTTGTGAACCAATTAATGGCTGAAGGAATGATGGAAATGGTGGAGGAATCAGAGATGCAGAGTCGTGCGACACAACAACTAATCAATGTTTTCAGAGACAGTGTAGCAAAGTAGCAAGAACTTTCCCACATGATTATGGGCATCATCCATGCTGAGCTTGCAGATTGTGACGTTGTAGATCATTAGGTTATGTTCATTTATTTGCACTGGCATCAATCTTTGATTGCCTAGTGGATGTAATTTCCTGTAATATGCTGGATGTGCAACGTTTTTCCCTGTATGTCGTACCTTTGCTTGATTGGTTTTGGTCCTGTGCATAATTGCTCGTCGTAATGGGCTCAAATTATCTAATTTGGCCTAAAGACATGTACGAACTTTAGTGGGCCCATTAAGTTAATGGGCCGTTACCAGGCCGAAAATTAATGGTCGGCCCTCTTAACTCCCGGGTCATTAACAGGCTAACATCAAAGCGGGCAACAGGTGGGCCCAATTGATTTCACGGGCCATTAACAGGTCGTTACTAAGTTCGGGCTACATATGGCCCAACTATACTGTGGGCCTTTAGCAGGCCGAAAGAGACAGCAGGCTTGTATTGGACCATCATGAGCATGGGCCGCTAAGAGGCCGAAAGTCAGGTCGTATTGTAAATGGCCCAACTATGTTGTGGGCCTTTAGCAGGCCGAAAGAAAACCGGGCTGGTATTGGACCATGAAGGGCATGGGTCGTTAAAAGGCCAAAACTCAGGTCCGACTACAAATGGCCCAACTCATTTATGGTCCGTTAATAGGCTGAAAGGCACACAAGGCCGAGAATTGGCCCAACAATTAAATGGGTCGCTAAAAGACCAAAACTCAAGTCCGAATACAAATGCCCCAACAGATATATGGGCCGTCACCAGGCTAAAAGACACACCAGGCCGGAAATTGGCCCAAAACTTAAATGGGTCGCTAAAAGGCCGAAACTCAGGTCCGACTACAAAAGGCCCAACTGATTTATGGGTCGTCAATAGGCTGAAAGACACACCGGGCCGGAAATTAGCCCAATATTTAAATGGGTCGCTAAAAGGCCGAAAGATGTACATTGTGAAAATTGGCCCATCCACTGAATGGGCCGTTAACAGGCCAAAATCTCATCGGGCCGATATTGAGCCCAAATATATAGCGGGCTATTAACAGGCTCGAACTGACGATGGGCTGCAATGGTGTCAAATCTTTAACGGGCTGTTGACGGGCCGAATTGGCACATCTCATATGGGCCGTGGGCTTAAATGGACTTGACACAAGTAGGCCTTATATGGGTCAGCCTGCTATTTTTTACTGGGCCGGCCTTTTTCACCCGAATGGGCCACTGTTGGGCCGTGCCACGTGTCGACCTATCATAGGCGCCTCCTATCCAATGAGTGGATGACATCTGTCCCAATGGTGAGGCAACACGTGTTTCCTCCGACCAATGATGATTTTACACGTGGAAAATCCCCATTGGTCCGGGCTGCGGATCCAAAACCAGACCCGATAGCTTAACGGCATTCCGTTACGGTGGATGCCATGTGTCGGTGACGAAAGCACTTCTGTGACGCATGATTTATCGTCATGGAAGTGGACACTTCTGTGATAATAATTTTGGTAATGTCATGGAACACTTCTACGACAGCACATGTATGACTATCTTGATTTTGTCATAAATTTGTCATGGATGTACATGCATGACAGAAAACGTGACCTACTGTGACAAACATGTATCATCACGGAACTGTATTTTTTTATAGTGTTGGCATACACATCAAAATCATCCTCATGCTCTTCTGGGCTATTGATCAACTTGGCCCATTCTTAAAAAGTTGATCGGTAACTTGTACCTTCAGACATCCACACTATCCTTCCATATGGATAAAAATGAGCAGTGAAGTAGAATTGCGTGATTAGCTCATCATTCCATTTGGTGAGCTTCTGTCCAATAAAATCATTAACTCCACAAGCTTTGAAGCTTTCATGTACACCTGGGAAGAAGTCTTCATTCTCATCAATGAATTCCCAATCGACCCATTTCATATCACAGACAATTGGCTTCTTCTCAAGGAGAATGGTCTCATAGAAGTCTTGTTGTTCTTTGGTGTGGAACCTGTAGTCCACAGCAGTTCTCCTCCTCACATCATAGGGATCAGACTGTCTCCAGAGTCTCAATCCTGCATCATTTCTGATGTTCATGTCCTCTGCCACTGGCTGAGTGTCATTGTGGTCTGGAATCTTTGGTTTTAGTTTTCTCAACACTTGGGCCTCTGCATCTTCTTCTTCAACTTCAGGCACTGGGCCTTGTTCTTTTCTTCAGCTGGGATGTTTCTGGTGCTTCTCTTGGGCTTAGAAGGCTTCTGTGCTTGAGCAGCAGCCTTGGGAGCAGTCTTGGGCTTTGATGTGATTGCCCCTGACTTGATTGCATCTCCCATGAGCTTCTGGGACTTGGGTGGTGGTGCATCATCCTCTTCCTCTTCTTCATCAGAAACTCTCATCATAGAGGACTTGCCAATAACTCTGGCAATGGTCTTCTTGACCCTCTCCTTCCTCTTCCTGCCATCTCCAACCTCTTTGGGTTCAAGAGTGAACTCCATAGTTTCTTAAGTGGAGGTTCTGGCCTTAGACATAGGAACACTTTTTGCTAGTGCCTTCTTGTTCAACCCTGGCTTTGTTGCAGTAGTTGTGCCATACACTTTCTTCAGTACCTTCTTCTTAGAGCTGACTTCCTCCTCAACAGCCACATAGTCCTTGTCGGTGTCAAAACCGGCGGATCTCGGGTAGGGGGTCCCGAACTGTGCGTCTAGGCCAGATGGTAACATGAGGCAGGGGACACAATGTTTACCCAGGTTCGGGCCCTCTTGATGGAGGTAAAACCCTACGTCTTGCTTGATTAATATTGATGATATGGGTAGTACAAGAGTAGATCTACCACGAGATCAGAGAGGCTAAACCCTAGAAGCTAGCCTATGGTATGATTGTATGTTGTGGCTGTTGTCCTGCGGACTAAAACCCTTCGGTTTATATAGACACCGGAGAGGGTTAGGGTTACACAAGGTCGGTTACAAAGGAGGAGATATCCATATCCGTATTGCCTAGCTTGCCTTCCACGCCAAGTAGAGTCCCATCCGGACACGAGACGAAGTCTTCAATCTTGTATCTTCATAGTCTAACAGTCCGGCCAATGGAGATAGTCCGGCTGTCCGGAGACCCCCTAATCTAGGACTCCCTCAGTAGCCCCTGAACCAAGCTTCAATGATGATGAGTCCGGCGCGCAGTATTGTCTTCGGCATTGCAAGGCGGGTTCCTTCTCCGAATAGTGTCCGACCCTGCAAAATAAATTCCACATACCACCATAGAGAGAATAATATTTTTGCCATTCTAATTTGCTGACTTGTCTTGATAGTATGACGTTATGTCATGGCCCGGTGATTATTCGGACCGTTTCCTTTAACCAGCCCCGCACATAACGCGAGGCAGTTTTTCGACACGTCTTGTCAAAGCAGAGATCGTGTCCCCTTATTACGGGATTCTCATCAATACGGACGTGGGTAACCCAACCGCGCCATCAATTACGGCGCTTGGGGGATAAGCGAGTTTTACCAAGCAAGTGGGGACACTTATTTTCGTCCACCCATATAAAGGGATAAGGATTCACCTTTCTGTCCACGCCTTCATTCTCCTTTGCTCATCCATTTTTGCACACTCGAGCTCTAGCGCCCAAGTCCGCACTTCCCACCTCAACCTTCTCCAACCATGTCTGGAGCGGGAGGCAGGTGGATGGTCTCCCCCATCACGGATGGAGACATCAAGAAACTGAGAAGAGCCGGATACCTGCCCGAAGACATCGCGCACCGGCTCCCAGATGAGGGGCAGCTCATCCCCACCCCCAGGCCCCATGAGAGGGTAGTATTCCTCACCCATTTCCTCCATGGACTGGGATTCCCTCTCCATCCATTCGTACGGGGGCTCATGTTCTATTACGGCCTGGATTTCCATGATCTGGCCCCGAACTTCATCCTCAACATCTCGGCGTTTATCGTCGTGTGCGAGGCCTTCCTCCGCATCAAGCCCCACTTTGGCTTATGGTTGAAGACCTTCAATGTCAAGCCGGAGGTGGTGGGCGGCCGCCAGGCGGAGTGCAGAGGCGCCATGGTGGGCAAGATGCCCAACGTAACATGGCTCGAGGGCTCCTTTGTGGAAACCATAAAGGGGTGGCAATCAACGTGGTTCTACATCACCGAGCCGCGCGATGTCAAGTGGGCGGCAGCCTCCAAGTTTCGATCCGGATTCCCTACACGGCTCACTTCCTGGAAAGAGAAGGGCTTGTCGTGGGGTTCGTCGGTGGAGCTGGACGGACTCCAGAAATGTATCCGGAGTATGGCAAGCAAGAAGCTCAAGCTTGTGAACATAGTCCAGGTTATGCTCATCCGCCGGATCCTCCCATGTCAACAACGAGATTTTAACTTGTGGGAGTTCGACCCGGCCCGGCACCAGACTCTGAGCGAGCTCTTTGATACGACGCACAAGGACGTCTGGAAGGTGCTGTTCAAGGGCGCCGAGGTCCCTCCTTCTCTCGCCGAGGACGACGGACTGAGCGCTTAGCGCGTTCGGTGAGTTCAATACGTCCCATAGGACATTTATTTCCCCTAGCTTAATTATGTGCGGGGTCTAATCTCCATGCCTTTGACAGGACTGGGTGGAGACGTCGGGGCAGATTAACTGTCTGGCCCCTTTGCTCGAAGACACTGCGAGCGCTCTCATGACGGAGATGCTGACTCCAGCTCCTTACAAGGTGCCGGAGAAGACCAAGAAGGCCAAGGGAACCCGAAAGAATTCCCGGTGCCAGGTGTTATCGGACTCATCGTCCGATAACTCTACGGCACACTCTTCCCCCGAAGACGAGGAGGAAGAAGAAGATGCCCCCCCGCCCAAGCGGGGGAGACAAGAAAAGGAAGGCTGCCCCAACTGGCGGGGCCAAAGGGTCCAAGAAGGGAAGGACTCTCCTTCCGGGCAGCTCCACCGCCGCCGACGAAGATGAGTGGTTGCCCAGGGCCAAGCCCCTGGGGAGATCGTAAGTATTCGGATACCAGAGTAACTCATAGCATTCCTTTGTCACACTGCTTTCCCTAACGCCGAACATGATTATGCAGGCCGCCACGAGCCAGCATCGATGTATCATCGGACGGCTCCCTGGGCTCGTCGGACATGGATAGCGATCTAGTCCCGACCGCCACCTCCCCTCCTCCTGTGGACGATCCCGAAGTGTTGTCTCAAGAGGCACCGGATCAAGGGGAGACAGTCCCGGAGGCGCCTCAAGGCGACCTTCCGGACTCCGGGAGCCGAGGGGACGGGGGCCCTGAGTGCTCCGAGTTCGGCCCTCAGCCGAACACCCCGCCAGAACCTCCAGCGGTTCCAGGCTCGGGCAGGCGGCCTCCTTCTAAGAGGGGCAAGACGCCTGTGCTGGTGACCTCTGTCCATCCAGAGGCACCGGACAATCTGCTGGAAGCGCTTCATAGTGCTTCCATCGACGAGGAGCACCGTACTATTATGAGTGCGGTGGTCGAGAAGGTTCAATCCGCCAAGAGCGGGTTGACTGAAGCATGTGCCAGCCTTCTAATAGGCTTTGAGGTAAGTGTTTTAAAATGTAGTAGAGATATTACCGCATAGACAGTAGCCCCTTATGCTTTGTTCGGTGTTCACAAAGAAAAGCCGAACAGAGGATCAAATAATATCGTAGGAGTCTAATATAAGTATGTCAATATGCATATGCAGGCTTCGCTGCTGGCGTCCGCCGCACTGACTGCGGAGGTGGCCGTACTGAAGCAGGACCTCGAGGGGTCCAGGAAAGAGCTCGGCCTTGCCAAGAGGCAGCTCGAGGAGAACAAGGGTAAGTAATACCCTGTCTATAGATATGTATATATAAAAGAAGACGCGATTGCAAAATGACAGGATCAACGTATATTTGCCAGGGGCCACGAGCGAGGTGGCGACCCAGAAGCAAGCGCTAACCAAGGCCGAAGATAACGCGGCCAAGGAGCGCACCGAGCGAGAGAAGCATGAGGTTTGGGTGGGCGAGGTGCAGGAAGAGCTCCAGGCTCTCGTGGCGAAGCACGAGGCGTTGGAGCTTGACTCAGATGCAGGAGTCTGAGCTTGCCGCGGCCCTCGAGAGCGCAAGAAGTGCCAAGGCCGAAGCCCAAAAGGCCCTCCAGGAGATCGACGCAATGAAAAAGATAGCGGCGGGTAAGGCTTTCTGTATGTAAAGCAAGCATGTAAAAGGAAATTACCGATTACTTACCCGAATCCAGAGCTCTCCAGGAGCATTTGCAGATTTGCCCCACAGCGTGTCCGATGCCGCACAATTTTACCAGGCCGAGGATGGAAGCTCAACGGAGAAGCTGTTCTGGTCTCAGTATGCTGAGGCCGAACACCCGGTGCCAATGAGCGACCAGCTGAAGCAGATGGTTGAGCTACATAAGGCGGCCGATCGGGTCATGAGGAGCTTTATAGTCCGGCTGTGGCCTGGCGACGCCCTTCCGAACAGCTTCTTCGGCCTGGTGAGGCGGCTTATGGAGGCCTGCCCGCGGCTGGAGGTCATCAAGCGATTTGTCTACATTGAAGGTGCACGCCGGGCTTTCGCCCGTGTGAAATTGTAGTGGGTCAAGCTAGACGCCGTGAAGCTGATCAAGGAGGGGCCGCCGAAGGGCAAGCAGCACCGCCACCCCGAGATGTACTACGAGGGTGTTCTGCCGAGTGCCCGTCTCATAGCGGACGAGTGTTCAAAAGATGTAATATTTGAGTGAGACTTGCTCGTTTTATCCTGTATTTATGAAAACTTGTTTCATATGCACTATGCAACGCTTGTTTGAATTTAAAATATTACCTTCTGTTTGGCTGTTTATCCAATCTGAGAGATGGCTAGTCCTCGGCTTCTGCCCCCATGCCACGAGTGCTGGGGTGTTCGGGATAAACCTAAGCACTCTTGTTCCCATGTTTGGGTCCTTCGAGGGAGGTGCTCAGCACAGCGAACAAGGCAACCGGACTAATAATGCTTTATCACTCTTCTATAATTTTAAATTTTGGCGAAGCCCCTGGTATTCAGAAGGCCGAATTTGGGGCCCGATATGCGCCTTTAAGCCGGACAGGGCTGGCCCCTCGCTCTAAGCGGCATAAGTCTTTAGGGACTCGAAAACCTCGCCAAACAGCGACCAGTCTCTCGCCTTATCATGACAGTCAGTTTTAGCTTTCTCTACTGAGGTGCTGAACCCAGCAGAACCGGGGCACAATCGCAGTAGTTCTCCTAGCGCTACCTTAGCCGATAGAGCAGAACGTAAGGTACCAAAACATAGGAGCCGGGCAAACCCAACATTTGACCAAAGACATGATTCGGAGCTGATGCATATAATGCTATAAGTTCAGGGTGCCGCACTTGTGAAAGTGTTCGGACTTTTCACACCGTATTGTGGGGTACGTAAGCCCCTAGTGTATTAGCCGTACCAAAGTGTACGGTTGCAAGGCGTCGTTAATGAACACACACACACACACACATATATATATATACATATATATATATATAACGAGAATGCAATAATAGTTGTAATGTCATGCTTTGTTTATTCAAAAAATTGTGTTAAAGCAGAGTGATACAGATAGTGCGATAAGCAAAGAGTAGGACTATATTTCGCTTGTTATTGTAATCTACCTGGGAATTCCGTGGTATGACGTAGATGTCTGCCTCCTTGGTTGCTGCATCATGTGTTCGGCAATAGTGCTGCCGGACAGTGTTTCCAGAGATTAACGTCCTGAAAAAAGAGAAAAATGACCAACCGAGAAGCCCCTAGTGCGGTTTAAGCCGCGTCTTGGGGCGTACCGCAGTTGTGTCCCCCTCCCCACCTGTGCCCATGGTATTTTTAATGCGTAATTATGTACGCGTGGCACGAGTTTCGCTGTTGGGCTGGGGTTGGGGTAGCCGCCGTATTTCTACGCGAGCTCAGATCGCGCCAGGCGGTCTATTTGCCGATTGCTCCGACCGCGCTTGAAGGTGTCCGGGCTTTGAAGCGCCGAATTGGTAGATTGCCTTGAGAGGCTGCTTTGCGCTTCTGCCGCGAGGGCCGCGATGTGCTCCTCTGTTCGGAGAGAGCGCTCTGTGTTTCCATTGACTATAATAACTCCCCGAGGTCCTGGCATCTTGAGCTTGAGGTATGCATAGTGCGGTACCGCATTGAATTTAGCAAATGCAGTTCGCCCGAGCAGCGCGTGATAACCGCTCCAGAACGGGACTATATCGAAGATTAACTCTTCACTTTGGAAGTTATCCGGGGATCCGAAGACCACTTCTAGTGTAATTGAGCCTGTGCAATGGGCCTATACACCTGGAATGACGCCTTTAAAGGTCATTTTTGTGGGTTTGATCCTTGAGGGGTCTATACCCATTTTGCGCACTGTATCCTGATAAAGCAGGTTCAGGCTACTGCCGCCATCCATAAGGGCTCGAGTGAGGTGAAATCCATCAATGATTGGGTCTAGGACCAGTGCGGCAAATCTACCATGACGGATACTAGTGGGGTGGTCCCTGCGATCGAAGGTGATCGGACAGGAGGACCAAGGGTTGAACTTTGGGCGACTGGCTCCAACGCATATACGTCCCTGAGCACACGCTTTCGCTCCCTCGTGGGGATGTGGGTTGCGTATATCATGTTCACCGTCCGCACTTGCGGGGGAAACCACTTCTGTCCTCCGGTGTGTGGCTGCCGGGGCTCCTCCTCATCATCGCTATGCGGCCCCTTGTCCTTGTTTTCAGCAATTAACTTGTCGGCCTGCTTGAACACCCAACAATCCCTGTTGGTGTGATTGGCTGGCTTGTCTGGGGTGCCGTGTATTTGACACGAGCGGTCGAGTATACGGTCCAAGCTGGACGGACCCGACGTACTTTGTTTGAATGGCTTTTTCCGCTAACCGGGTTAAGAGCCTTTGAATCTGGCATTGACTGCCGTATCCTCGGTATTTTCGCTGTTAATGCGGCACTTATGTTTGTTGCGACGTTACCTGCTATTGCCGTCCTTGGTATCCAAGGTACCATGGTTCTTTGATATGTTATTACTGTGAGCCAGCCAGCTGTCTTCTCCCGCACAAAAGCGGGTCATGAGCGTCCTGAGAGCTGCCATAGATTTCGGCTTTTCCTGACCAGGGTGCCGGCTAGCCACTCATCTTGGATGTTGTGTTTGAAAGCCACTAAGGCCTCTGCATCCGGACAGTCGACGATTTGATTTTTCTTTGTAAGGAACCGAGTCCAGAATTACCTGGCTGACTCTTCTGGATGCTGAATTATGTGGCTCAAGTCATCGGCGTCTGGTGGTCGCACATAAGTGCCCTGAAAGTTGTCGAGGAATGCGGCTTCCAGATCTTCCCAACAGCTAATGGAGTCCGCTGGCAAGCTGTTAAGCCAATGCCGCGCTGGTCCTTTGAGCTTTAGTGGGAGGTATTTGATGGCGTGTAAGTCATCACCGCGGGCCATGTGGATGTGGAGGAGGAAATCCTTGATCCATACTGCGGGATCTGTTGTGCCGTCGTATGATTCAATATTTACAGGTTTGAAACCTTCTGGGAATTGATGTTCCATTACTTCGTCTGTGAAGCATAAGGGGTGTGCGGCGCCTCTGTATTGGGCTATATCACGACGCAGCTCGAATGGGCCTTGCCCACTCTGTTCGGCCCGGCCGGATTTTCTTTTACTGTATCCGGCGTGACGTTTATCGTCTCATAGAGTTGTGCACCCTCGTGATCCGTAGATTGATCTTGCATGCTTTGCTTTGTCCTCCAATATGTCTCGCAGGTTTGGCGTATCTCCCCATGCCTTTTTAATTGAATGGCGTCGGGGTAGAGGCTGAGTTTTTGGCTGGAATGCCTCTCTATCGCGGCCACGAGGTGGCCGATCAGCCGTATCATACGCTTTTTCCTCCAGTCGGGGTAGTAACCTGCACTTTGAGTAATTCTTGGAGGGGCGCTCGAGTTTATATTCCTCGGCCGCAAGGACTTCAGTCCATCTGTCAGCTAGCAGATCTTGATCAGCTTGAAGCTGCTGCTGCTTTTTCTTCAGGCTATTTGCCGTGGCCATAAGCCGGCGCTTGAAGCGCTCTTGTTCGATGGGATCCTCTGGTACGGCGAATTCATCATCGCCGAGGCTTGCCTCGTCTTCGGAGGGGGCATGTAATTGTCATCCTCCTTGTCGGTGTCAAAACCGGCAGATCTCGGGTAGGGGGTCCCGAACCGTGCGTCTAGGCCGGATGGTAACAGGAGGCAGGGGACACGAAGTTTTACCCAGGTTCGGGCCCTCTTGATGGAGGTAAAACCCTACGTCCTGCTTGATTAATATTGATGATATGGGTAGTACAAGAGTAGATCTACCACGAGATCAGAGAGGCTAAACCCTAGAAGCTAGCCTATGGTATGATTGTATGTTGTGATTGTTGTCCTATGGACTAAAACCCTTCGGTTTATATAGACACCGGAGATGGTTAGGGTTACACAAGGTCGGTTACAAAGGGGGAGATATCCATATACGTATTGCCTAGCTTGCCTTCCATGCCAAGTAGAGTCCCATCCGGACACGAGACGAAGTCTTCAATCTTGTATCTTCATAGTCTAATAGTCCGGCCAATGGAGATAGTCCGGCTGTCCGGAGACCCCCTTATCCAGGACTCCCACAGTAGCCCCTGAACCAGGCTTCAATGACGATGAGTCCGGCGTGCAGTATTGTCTTCGGCATTGCAAGGCGGGTTCCTTCTCCGAATACATCACAGAAGAACTTGAATACGAGGATAGTGTCCGACCCTGCAAAATAAATTCCACATACCACCGTAGAGAGAATAATATTTTCACCATTCTAATTTGCTGAATTGTCTTGATAGTATGACGTTATGTCATGGCCCGGTGATTATTCGAACTGTTTCCTTTAACCAGCCCCGCACATAACGCAAGGCAGTTTTTCGACACGTCTTGTCAAAGCAGAGATCGTGTCCCCTTATTACGGGATTCTCATCAATACGGGTGTATGTAACCCAACCGCGCCATCAATTACGGCGCTTGGGGAATAAGCGAGTTTTACCAGGAAAGTGGGGACACTTAGTTTCGTCCACCCATATAAAGGGATAAGGATTCACCTTTCTATCCACGCCTTCGTTCTCCTTTGCTCATCCATTTTCGCACACCCGAGCTCTAGCACCCAAGTCCGCACTTCCCACCTAAACCTTCTCCAACCATGTCCGGAGCGGGAGGCAGGTGGATGGTCTCCCCCGTCACGGATGGAGACATCAAGAAACTGAGGAGAGCCGGATACCTGCCCGACGACATCACGCACCGGCTCCCAGATGAGGGGAAGCTCATTCCCACCCCCAGGCCCCATGAGAGGGTAGTATTCCTCACCCATTTCCTCCGTGGACTGGGATTCCCTCTCCATCCATTCGTACGGGGGCTCATGTTCTATTTTCCTCAACATCTCAGTGTTTATCGTCGTGTGCGAGGCCTTCCTTCGCATCAAGCCCCACTTCGGCTTATGGCTGAAGACCTTCAAGGTCAAGCCGAAGGTGGTGGGCGGCCGCCAGGCGGGGTGCGGAGGCGCCATGGTGGGCAAGATTGTAACGCCCTCGATGCGGCTATATCTCCCACGTGTCGAAGCACGACTTAGAGGCATAACCGCATTGAAAGCAATGTCGCAAGTGAGGTGATCTTCACACAACCCAAGTAATACAATAGGGGAAAAAGATACATAGTTGGCTTACAATCGCCACTTCACACAATTACATGAATAAAGCATTACAGCAACCAGATACAATCAAGGTCCGACTACGGAACCAAATTAAAAGAAGAACCCCAAATGCGACAAGGTCCCCGATCGACCCCAACTGGGCTCCACTACTAATCAACTAGAACGAAACAACACAAAGGACAAGATCTTCATCGAGCTCCTCCTGAGCTTGTTTGCGTCATCTGCACGGACTCATCGGCACCTGCAAGCTGGTTTTGGAAGTATCTGTGAGCCACGGGGACTCAGCAATCTCGCACCCTCGCGATCAAGACTATCTAAGCTTATGGGTAAGGTAAAAGGTATGAGGTGGAGCTGCAGCAACCGACTAGCATATATGGTGGCTAACAAACGCAAATGAGAGCGAGAAGAGAAGGCAAAGCACGGTCGAAAATCTATGATCAAGAAGTGATCCTAGAACAACCTACATCAAGCATAACTCCAACACCGTGTTCACTTCCCGGACTCCGCCGAGAAGAGACCATCACGGTAACACACGTGGTTGATGTATTTTAATTAAGGTCAACTTCAGGTTTTCTACAACCGGGCATTAACAAATTCCCATCTGCCCATAACCGCGGGCATGGCTTTCGAAAGTTCAAATCCCTGCAGGGGTGTCCCAACTTAGCCCATCACAAGCTCTCACGGTCAACGAAGGAATAGACCTCCTCCCGAGACATTCCGATCAGACTCGGTATCCCGGTTCTACAAGACATTTCGACAGGGTAAAACTAAACCAGCAACACTGCCCGAATGTGCCGACAAATCCCGATAGGAGCTGCACATATCTCGTTCTCAGGGCACACTCAGATGAGCCAGACGTCGGGTAGGCCAGCCCAGAGTTGCCCTGGTAGCCCCGGACATCGCTCGGTTGGACCAACACTCAGAGGAGCACTGGCCCGGGGGGGTTAAAATAATGATGACCCTCAGGAGCGTGATTCCCAAGGGAAAAGAAAAGGCTAGGTGGCAAATGGTAAAACCAATGTTGGGCATTGCTGGAAGAGCTTTACTTAAGGCAAACTGTCAAGGGGTTCCCATTATTACCCAAACGCATAAGGAACGCAAAATCCGGGAACATAACACCGATATGACGGAAACTAGGGCGGCATAAGGACAGCAAGTAGCCATCTAAATGCAACGAGATGAACAAGCTACAGCACCCAAACATGACAACAAAATGCATGGCAGGGATGCATTCAAGATGCGTAACAAAAGACTAGCACTGAGCTACGGCCAATTCATCCATTAACAGGTTCAAGCAAGCATGGCAAAAATGCATATGGTAAACAGATCTCAGACTTAGTGAAATTAACACTTGTCTGGAATTTCAGATCAGGTAGCACACTTTGGAGCCACAAAACTCTATGCTACAGGACCTGAACATGGCAAAGTAAAGCATGGTATGGAGCTACTCAAAGAGATTAACAAAAGTCCCTTAGTGACCTTGAGCCAAAAGGGATCAGAAAATACAATTGCAAGCATGTGAACATGGCAAAAACATAATCAGATCACAGACTTAGTGAAACTGGAGCATGCTGAAACAGATATCAAGTAGGCATGTTTACGAGCTCGATGCACTCACTACAGAGCAAGTCATGACAATATAAGCATACACCCATCAAGAATACACATTATACAAGCTAGACATGGCAAGAACAATAACATAGCATGCACGGATCAACTACAACATCCTCGGCAAAATCGCTAACAAGTAGACAATCTGCCCAGATTCACGAAATAGCAAAAGTAGAGCTCGACTGACTCAAGCTAGGGTGCTCCATAATTGCAAACAAGGACATGGATGAATAGAGCACTACAGGATTAACAAAACATCCTTACTGATCATCCTCAAAAGAGCCACGGATCACTAGGAAACAACATGAACATATGGCATAATGAGATAAACAGGTCAAGGACTTAGTGGAAATGCTAAGTCCCTGAAATCAGCATTAGTGAATGCCTCACTTTGCAAGCTTGTGCTAGTCACCGCACACATCACAAAAATACATGGGTTGCACCTCTGGAAATATGGCAAAACCCTTAACAAAACACATGTAGAGCTCATGGGCATATCATGCACACAATAATCATGGCAAAAATGACAAATATCTAAATGGAGCAGCAGATCTGACAATTATCTCAAGTAGCACTCTTCTAACAGCATTTCGGGCATTAAAATTAACTCAAATGAAAATGATGCAGTGAGATGAAATGATGTACTCTCTGAGATGAACATTTTGATATGCTATATGCTTGAATCGGAGCTACGGATGCAAAGATACAACAGGTCAAAGTATGCAAGATAATTAGGGTTAGGGACGAGAAAGTCAACCGAGGGGGGTTTTAGATCCAGATCCAGCACGGATTTCGAGGCGGCGGCGCTCTCGCCAGAATTCATGTCCGTGGTGGCCGGAGCTTGAAAGAGGCGAGGCGAGGTATAGCGGGCGGCGGCCTCCGGCGGAGCTGGCGCGGCGGGGCAGCGAGCAAGGCGGCGCGGTGGAGTCGCGTGGTGGAGGCGGCGACCGGTGGCGAGCGCAGCGGCGAGCAGCGGCGTCGGGCGCTGGTGCACGGGAGGACGAAGGCGGCGCGGGTGACGCGGCCTCGGGCCTCGGGCGGCGGCGCGATGGCGATCCGGGCCGGGCGGGCCCCGCCTGGGCTCCGCGGGCCGGCGCGGTGGCGAGAAGAGAGAGGAGGCGACGCGGGATGAGGTGGCGCGCGCTGAGTTGCTGAGGCGGAGGAGGCGATGACATGGCACAACGCGATTGGCCGGGGTGAGGTGGCCGGCGGACATGTCCGGTGGCGGAGTGGACGTGTCCGGCGTGCGGAGGAGGAAGATCTAGGGTTTCGGGGAAAAGATCCGAAAACGAAAATGAAGGGGTCTATTTATAGAGGTAGAGGGAGATAGGAAGCTCCAAATGAGGTGCGGTTTTCGGCCACGCGATCGTGATCGAACGACCGAGATGATGGAACAGGTTTAGGTGGGTTTTGGGCCACTTTGGAAGGGTGTTGGGCTGCAACACACACGTGGCCTTCTCGGTCCCTCGGTTAACCGTTGGAGCATCAAACGAAGTCCAAAAGATACGAAACTTGGCAGGCGGTCTACCGGTAGTAAACCAAGGCTGCTTGGCAAGTCTCGGTCCAATCCGGAAATGTTTAACACCCGCACACGAAAAGAAGGTAGAAATGACCACCGGAGGAGAACGGAGCGCCGGAATACAAAACGAACAACGGAGAAAATGCTTGGATGCATGAGACGAACATGTATGCAAATGAAATGCACATGATGACATGATATGCAATGCATGACACGCAAGCAATGACATGGCAACAGCAGCGAATAACTAGACGACAGCTGGCACATCGGTCTCGGGGCGTTACAACACTCCACCACTACGAGAGGATCTCGTCCCGAGATCTAGAATGGCACCGGAGGGAAAAACAAAAGAAAGAGAGAAGAGGTAAAACTAAGTTGCTTCTTTGACAAACGAGTGAGACCAAAGAACCTCTAAAAAAGGTTAAGGCCTTGCAAGAAAGAAAACAACAGAGAATAACAGAGTTGAAAACACTCCGTTAGGAAAGAGGAACAAGGAAGAACAAATTCGGACAGCACTCCGGTTGAAAAGAAAAGGAATTAAATAAGAACTTGATAAGGTGATAAAACTTGAAAAGAGGGCACGGCACTCCGGTTAAATTCACAATCATGAAAAGAACATGATCTTGACAAAACAAGAAGATGGTTGAAGAGAACAAGAACACAATGCCTCCGAAACGAAAGAATAGAAGTTGTATCAACGGAACAAAAGAACGGAGAAGAAAACAACATCTTCTACCTGACAACCATCTTAAAGAGAAGGGTCACACGGAGTTGTTGGAACAATCCACACCAAAAAGATAGGCTTGAAGTGGGCTTATGAAAAACATCTCAAAACCAAGAGGTGAAAATCTGCCACTAACGGAAACGATATATTGGATTGATATGAACAAGAAGACAAGAACTTATTTCACCGGGGGAATAGATGAAGAACTTGGGTCAATTATAAGCACCATAGATAGCAACAATCCTTAGGGAAAGCTTTAGGTGAAATATAACCCAAGGTAACTCCAATGACGAGATTGATGGATTTAAAATACCTCATTCTTAATAACATGTGAATCATGAAACATGAACTCAAATTATCAAGAATGGCATAATACCACCTCCAAAGATACGGTTGAAAAAAAATTGCACTCCAGATTGCAAGATGAAGAATGCTTGAACTCCTCTGAAAAGAATCTCAATGAACACTTCGAGAAGAAATTTAATCCTTGATGAACCATCCTGTAGCACCTTGATGAAGAACTCCGGTAAACAAAAGAATGGTCAAACGAAAGGAAAGAGAAGTCGAAAACACAAGTTGAATCCTTGTAATGATTTAGATGAATCTCCGTGGTGAAATAATTGAGAGAACTTGGAACTCCGGGAAAAGGATAGATAAAGCATCTCGAACCGAGAATTTGATGAGCCTCCGAAATAAAGAATTAATCACTTGGGTGAATCAAGAATAAGAATTACGTTATGCTCATCCTTCACCAATTAAATTGATGACAATCAATGACATTGGCATACTACTTATTCTCGTAGAAATAATTAAGATAGATATAGAGCAACTTGGGAAAATCTTCAACGAACCACCGGTAGAATTTGAAAAAAAAACGAAAGAATTGATATGATAACCAGGGAAGAGGTCTTGAACGAACCACCGTAAGAATTGAAAACGAACGAAGTAAAGGGGTGAATCACCGGTAAGAATTAGCAAATGAACGGAGATACAAGAGAGAGTTTAGATACAAGAGAACGAAGAGATCATGAACTGATTAGAGAATATTTGATTGATGCACCGGTGAAATTTGGGGAACAAGAGCTGAAAGCTGAGAATGAACAAGTCTTCTGAAATGATGGGCTCCGGATAATCAAACTGAAAATACCCTTGAATATATCCTGATGGGTGAAAAAAAATTCTCACAATCGAAAATAATTATGAGAGGATGGCAACAAGCTAGCACCATGAATCTTGAAGAGAATGGAGCAAGATTAAAGAGAAACTCTTCTTCGGTCTTCAAAATCTGAGAATTACGACGAGAAACACCAACAATAATTGTAGAGGCACTCCGGAATGAAGAATGGAAAAGGTTGAGCCAACGATGCCAAGAATTCGAAAGATCTTGGAGAAAAACATATGACTGATGATGAATCATTCTTACGTTAAACTTGGAAAAGAATTTGATAATATCTCCGGACAAATAAGAAGAGTCAAGTAAGATCCTGGGAAAAGACCTGTGGGTTAGGGCCCACTCAAAAGAAACACCATAGAACGATTTGAAGGAGAGATTGCACCGGTTGAATTAAATGGCTTGAATAAGATAGGACCTCGAAATAGCTTGAATGGATGCAAAGTGAAAACACAAATCTTCAAAATATCTTCAGCACTCCGGAACAAATGAATAGCGAGAGGTGAATGATTAAGAATTGCACCGGTATGAGAAAGCATTGACATGAGGAAAGGGTATGATCAACAAAGCTTGACTTGAAACCACCAAAGAAGAAAAAGAATGAAGAATGATGAACTTGATGCTCCGTTAGTATCTTCATGAGAATCACCGGGTAAGAACATTGAAGGGAAAGGAATGGAGAGGCTTCACATGAATAGGATGGACACTTGATTAGGAAATCTGAGTCCTTGAATAAAAAGGGTGGGAGGGTGGGAAAAAACAAAGGCACCTTGGGACGGATGAAATGAGCACCGTTGAGAAGAACTGATAAATGATCTTGTGAATGTTGAAATGATCGGATCCACATGAAGAGAAGCACACCGGTTGAACAGGATTGACATGACAATCTTGATTATCATGAAGGATTGGTATTCACATCGGAGTATGAGAACACCATTCGAGGAAGGTATGGAATCAACACTTGACTTCGAAGCAACTCGAATACCACAACTCAAAAACAAAACAAAGGATTGGCTTGCAAAATAAGCCAGAACAAACATATGATAGAGATTTCGTCCGAAGTTTTCGTGGTGGGGCCTACACGGGCTCGATCGTACAGCACCATCATGTACAAGGCAGTGCACATGACATATGAAGCGTCCCCGAGTCGGCATAGCCAAGGACTCTTTAAGACACAACGAGACCACTGTAAAACCGACCGTGAATAGGCGGACCACTAGACGTCGAACCCCAATTTCATATCATACATCCGTCAGAAAGATATCCTAAGAGCTACTTGAATTCCCACTTATAAACTCCCGAAATTTTCCGGTTATGCAATCAGGTGTTGGGGATACAGGGGAAGCATAATATCTCACCCAAACTAGCAAATCCTACATCCAGCTGTATCCATCCTTCAACACATAACCAAGAAACCTTCGGAAATCATCTACCTCAACCTTCGAAAAGCATCCGTTATACAAGTTATGTCAATACTCCCGAACTCCCTCCCCAGTACTGGGTGGCCTCGAGGTTATCTCACCAATGAACTGCATAAAAGAGATTTTTCGATGTCGTCATACTAAACTCAGGTATTCCAGAACTGCAACGATAAAATTGTGACGACAACACCTCAGAGCTCAACTCCCCGGGACACTTCCACAAAACCCCTGACAGGAGGCACCAAGACAATGTTCTCGTCACAAAACCATCGGAACGATTCCAAGATACCCGCGTGATCCTAAAAAAAATTTAGTGAAATTTGAGAAGAGAAGAGTCAAAACTCTACGTCAGGATGCCTTACCAGAGCGATGAGGAGACTGGGAAGTAAAAAGAATTCCTAAACTCTCTGATATATAATTCCTAGATGACTCAAAACATTTTTCTAGACTCAACAACGGCTGCTAAAAATGATCAAGCAATGGGGGCTCCTAAGGTCGGGGAAGGCTCTAATTACCAACTTGTAACGCCCTCGATGCGGCTATATCTCCCACGTGTCGAAGCACGACTTAGAGGCATAACCGCATTGAAAGCAATGTCGCAAGTGAGGTGATCTTCACACAACCCAAGTAATACAATAGGGGAAAAAGATACATAGTTGGCTTACAATCGCCACTTCACACAATTACATGAATAAAGCATTACAGCAACCAGATACAATCAAGGTCCGACTACGGAACCAAATTAAAAGAAGAACCCCAAATGCGACAAGGTCCCCGATCGACCCCAACTGGGCTCCACTACTGATCAACTAGAACGAAACAACACAAAGGACAAGATCTTCATCGAGCTCCTCCTGAGCTTGGTTGCGTCATCTGCACGGACTCATCGGCACCTGCAAGCTGGTTTTGGAAGTATCTGTGAGCCACGGGGACTCAGCAATCTTGCACCCTCGCCATCAAGACTATCTAAGCTTATGGGTAAGGTAAAAGGTATGAGGTGGAGCTGCAGCAACCGACTAGCATATATGGTGGCTAACAAACGCAAATGAGAGCGAGAAGAGAAGGCAAAGCACGGTCGAAAATCTATGATCAAGAAGTGATCCTAGAACAACCTACGTCAAGCATAACTCCAACATCGTGTTCACTTCCCGGACTCCGCCGAGAAGAGACCATCACGGTAACACACGCGGTTGATGTATTTTAATTAAGGTCAACTTCAGGTTTTCTACAACCGGACGTTAACAAATTCCCATCTGCCCATAACCGCGGGCACGGCTTTCGAAAGTTCAAATCCCTACAGGGGTGTCCCAACTTAGCCCATCACAAGCTCTCACGGTCAACGAAGGAATAGACCTCCTCCCGAGACATTCCGATCAGACTCGGTATCCCGGTTCTACAAGACATTTCGACAGGGTAAAACTAAACCAGCAACACCGCCCGAATGTGCCGACAAATCCCGATAGGAGCTGCACATATCTCGTTCTCAGGGCACACTCAGATGAGCCAGACGTTGGGTAGGCCAGCCTAGAGTTGCCCTTGGTAGCCCTGGACATCGCTCAGTTGGACCAACACTCAGAGGAGCACTGGCCCGGGGGGGTTAAAATAATGATGACCCTCAGGAATGCGACTCCCAAGGGAAAAGAAAAGGCTAGGTGGCAAATGGTAAAACCAATGTTGGGCATTGCTGGAAGAGCTTTACTTAAGGCGAATTGTCAAGGGGTTCCCATTATTACCCAACCGCGTAAGGAACGCAAAATCCGGGAACATAACACCGATATGACGGAAACTAGGGCGGCAAGAGTGGAACAAAACACCAGGCATAAGGCCGAGCCTTCCACCCTTTACCAAGTATATAGATGCGTTAATTAAATAAGATATATAGTGATATCCCAACAAGTAAACATGTTCCAACAAGGAACAACATCTCCATGTTCCAACAAGGAACAAAACTTCAATCTTCACCTGCAACTAACAACGCTATAAGAGTGGCTGAGCAAAGCGGTAACATAGCCAAACAACGGTTTGCTAGGACAAGGTGGGTTAGAGGCTTGGTTCAACAATATGGGAGGAATGATAAGCAAGTGGTAGGTATCGCAGCACAGGCGTAGCAAAAGAGCGAGCAACTAGCAAGCAAAGATAGAAGTGATTTCGAGGGGATGGTCATCTTGCCTGAAATCCCACATGGAAGAAGAACGAGTCCATGAAGAAGATAAACGGACGTAGACGAATGGGTCCTCACAAACGCGATGTTACCGGATCCAACCCGAAGAAGCAAACACCGGAAAGAAGCACACAACATAGTAAACAACCAACACATGAACATGGTATGATATGCGGGATGCGGTATGCGATGCATATGCATGATTTGACAAGGAATGCATGAACCTGGCCTCAACTTGGAAATCCAAGTGTGCCACTGGAAAGATGAGATCAAATCGCTTGAAAATGATATAAAGATCACCGGAATCGGAGTTACGGTTTGGAAATGGCAAGCGATTCGAATATGGCCACGTTCTGCGATTTACAGCAAGTAGCCATCTAAATGCAATGAGATGAACAAGCTACAGCACCCAAACATGACAACAAAATGCATGGCAGGGATGAATTCAAGATGTTTAACAAAAGACTAGCACTGAGCTACGGCCAATTCATCCATTAACAGGTTCAAACAAGCATGGCAAAAATGCATATGGTAAACAGATCTCGGACTTAGTGAAATTAACACTTGTCTGGAATTTCATATCCGGTAGCACACTTTGGAGCAACAAAACTATATGCTAAAGGACCTGAACATGGCAAAGTAAAGCATGGCGTGGAGCTAGTCAAAGAGCTTAACAAAAGTCCCTTAGTGACCTTGAGCCAAAAGGGATCAGAAAATACAATTGCAAGCATGTGAACATGGCAAAAACATAAACAGATCACAGACTTAGTGAAAACTGAAGCATGTTGAAACAGATATCAAGTAGGCATGTTTACGAGCTCGATGCACTCACTACAGAGCAAGTCATGACAATCTAAGCATACACCCATCAAGAATACACATTATACAAGCTAGACATGGCAAGAACAATAACATAGCATGCACGGATCAACTACAACATCCTTGGCAAAATCGCTAACAAGTAGACAATCTGCCCAGATTCACGAAATAGCAAAAGTAGAGCTCGATTGACTCAAGCTAGGGTGCTCCATAATTGCAAACAAGGACATGGATGGATAGAGCACTACAGGATTAACAAAACATCCTTACTGATCATCCTAAAAAGAGGCACGGATCACTAGGAAACAACATGAACATATGGCATAATGAGATAAACAGGTCAAGGACTTAGTGGAAATGCTAAGTCCCTGAAATCAGCATTAGCGAATGCCTCACTTTGCAAGCTTGTGCTAGTTACCACACACATCACAAAAATACATGGGTTGCACCTCTGGAAAGATGGCAAAACCCTTAACAAAACACATGTAGAGCTCATGGGCATATCATGCACACAATAATCATGGCAAAAATGACAAATATCTAAATGGAGCAGCATATCTGACAATTATCTCAAGTAGCACTCTTCTAACAGCATTTCGGGCATCAAGATGAACTCAAATGAAAATGATGCAATGAGATGAAATGATGTACTCTTTGATATGAACATTTTGATATGCTATATGCTTGAATCGGAGCTACGGATGCAAAGATACAACAAGTCAAAGTATGCAAGATAATTAGGGTTAGGGACGAGAAAGTCAACCGAGGGGGTTTCAGATCCAGATCCAGCGCGGATTTCGAGGCGGCGGCGCTCTTGCCGGAATTCATGTCCGTGGTGGCCGGAGCTTGAAAGAGGCGAGGCGAGGTATAGCGGGCGGCGGCCTCCGGCGGAGCTGGCGCGGCGGGGCAGCGAGCAAGGCGGCGCGGTGGAGTCGCGTGGTGGAGGCGGCGACCGGCGGCGAGCGCAGCGGCGAGCTGCGGCGTCGGGCGCCGGTGCACGGGAGGACGAAGGCGGCGCGGGTGACGTGGCCTCGGGCCTCGGGCGGCGGCGCGATGGCGATCCGGGCCGGGCGGGCCCCGCCTGGGCTCTGCGGGCCGGCGCGGTGGCGAGAAGAGAGAGGAGGCGACGCGGGATGAGGTGGCGCGCGCTGAGTGGCTGAGGCGGAGGAGGCGATGACGTGGCACAACGCGATTGGCCGGGGTGAGGTGGCCGGCGGACATGTCCGGTGGCGGAGTGGACGTGTCCGGCGCGTGGAGGAGGAAGATCTAGGGTTTCGGGGAAAAGATCCGAAAACGAAAATGAAGGGGTCTATTTATAGAGGTAGAGGGAGATAGGAAGCTCCAAATGAGGTGCGGTTTTCGGCCACGCGATCGTGATCGAACGACCGAGATGATGGAACAGGTTTAGGTGGGTTTTGGGCCACTTTGGAAGGGTGTTGGGCTGCAACACACACGAGGCCTTCTCGGTCCCTCGGTTAATCGTTGGAGCATCAAACGAAGTCCAAAAGATACGAAACTTGGCAGGCGGTCTACCGGTAGTAAACCAAGGCCGCTTGGCAAGTCTCGGTCCAATCCGGAAATGTTTAACACCCGGACACGAAAAGAAGGTAGAAATGACCACCGAAGGAGAACGGAGCGCCGGAATACAAAACGAACAACGGAGAAAATGCTCGGATGCATGAGACAAACATGTATGCAAATGAAATGCACATGATGGCATGATATGCAATGCATGACACGCAAGCAATGACATGGCAACAACAGCAAATAACTAGACGACACCTGGCACATCGGTCTCGGGGCGTTACAAAGATGCCCAACATAACATGGCTCGAGGGCTCCTTTGTGGAAACCATAAAGGGGTGGCAATCGGGGTGGTTCTATATCACCGAGCCGCGCGACCCCGCATGGGCAGCGGCCCTCGAGTTCCGATCTGGCATCCCCATGCGGCTCACCTCCTGGAAAGAGAAGGGCCTGTCTTGGGGTAATTCGAAAGATCTGACCGGACTCCAATCATGTATTCAAAACATGCTGGACAAGAAGCTCAAGCTTGTCAACATAGTCCAAGTTATGCTCATCCTCCGGATACTCCCGTGTCAACAACGGGAGTTCAACTTGTGGGAGTTCAATCCGGCGCAGCACCGAACTCTGAACAGGCAGTTCGACACGACTCATGAAGATGCCTGGAGGGTGTTGTTCAAAAGCGCCGAGGTCCCCCCCTATCACTGAGGATCGCGGATTCAGCGCGAAGCGCCAAGCCAGTGCGGTAAGCTGCTTTACCTTTCACAGGATACTTATTTTATATAGATTGACTCTGTGCGGGATCTAAACCCCCGTATCTTTGACAGGACTGGCAGAAAATGGCCGGACAGCTCGACTGTCTGGCTCCCTTGCCCGAAGGCCCCGCAGACGATCTTCTGACGAAGATGTTGACTCCGGCCCCTTATACGGTGCGGGAGAAGACCAAGAAGGCCAAGGGAACTCGAAAGAGTTCCCGACGCCAAGCGTCGTCGGACTCACCGTCCGATGACTCTGCGGCGCACTCTTCCCCCGAAGACGAGGAAAAGGAAGAAGAAGATGCTCCCCCACTGACTGGGGGGGACAAGAAAAGGAAGGCCGCCCCAACCAGGGAGGCCAGAGGGTCCAAGAAGGGAAGGCTCTCCTTCCGGACAGTTCCACCGCCGCCGACGAAGGCAAAGACGAGTGGTTCCCAGGGTCAAACCCCCGGGGAGATCGTAAGTATTCGGATACTAGAGTAACTCATAGGATTCCTTTGTCACACTGCTTTCTCTAACGTCGAACGCAATTATGCAAGCCGCCACGAGCCAGCTTCGATGTATCATCGGACGGCTCCTTGGGCTTGTCGGACATGGATAGCGATCCAGTCCCGACCGCCACCTCCCCTCATCCTGCCGACGACGCCGAGGTGTTGTCTCAAGAGGCACCGGATCGAGGGGAGACAACCCCGGAGGCGCCTCAAGGCGACCTTCTAGACTCCGGGAGCCGAGGGGACGGGGCCCCTGAGAGCTCCGAGTTGGGCCCTCAGCCGAACACCGCGCTGGACCCTCCAGCGGTTCCGGGCTCGGGCAGGCGGCATCCTTCTAAGAGGGGTGAGACGCCTGTGTTGGTGACCTCCGTCCATCCAGAGGCACCGGACAATCTGTTGGAAGCGCTTCACAGCGCTTCCATCGACGAGGAGCACCGCACTATCATGAGTGCGGTGATCCAGAAGGTTCAGTCCGCCAAGAGCGGATTGACTGAAGCTTGTGCCAGCCTTCTAACAGGCTTCGACGTAAGTGTTTTAAAATGTAGTAGAAATATTACCGCATAGACAGTAGCCCCTGATGCTCTGTTCGGTGTTCACAAAGAAAAGCCGAACAGAGGATCAAATAATATCGCAGGAGTCTAATATAAGTATGTTAATATGCATATGCAGGCTTCGCTGCTGGCGTCCGCCGCACAGACAGCGGAGGTCGCCGTACTGAAGCAGGCCCTCGAGGGGTCCCGGAAGGAGCTCGGCCTTGCCAAGAGGCAGCTCGAGGAGAACAAGGGTAAGTAATACCCCGTTTATAGATGTGTATATAAAAAGGGCGCGATTGCAAAATGACAGGATCATTGTATGTTTGCCAGGGGCCACGACCGAGGTGGCGACCCTGAAGCAAGCGCTAGCCCAGGCTGAAGAGAAAGCGGCCCAGGAGTGCACTGAGTGAGAGAGGCACGAGTCTCAGGTGGGCGAGGTGCAGCAAGAGCTCCAGGCTCTTGTGGCGAAGCACGAGGCGTTGGAGCTTGACTCCAAGACGCGGGAGTCTGAGCTTGCCGCGGCCCTCGAGAGTGTAAAAAGTGCCAAGGCCGAAGCCCAAAAGGCCCTCCAAGAGATCGACGCGATGAAGAAGATAGCGGTGGGTAAGGCTTTCTATATGCAAAGAAAGCATGTAAAAGTAAATTACCGATTTCTTACCCGGATCCGGAGCTCTTCAGGAGCATTCGCAGATTTGCCCTGCAGTGTGTCCGATGCCGCACAATTTTACCAGGCCGAGGATGGAAGCTCGACGGAGAAGCTGTTCTGGTCTCAGTATGCTGAGGCCGAACATCCGGTGCCGATGAGCGACCAGCTGAAGCAGATGGTCGAGCTACATAAGGCGGCCGATCAAGCCATGAAGAGTTTTATAGTCCGGCTGTGGCCTGGCGATGCCCTTCCGAACAGCTTCTTCAGCCTGGTGAGGCGGCTTGTGGATGCCTGCCCGCGGCTGGATGTCATCAAGCGATCCGTCTGCATTGAAGGTGCACGCCGGACTTTCGCCCGTGTGAAATTGCAGTGGGTCAAGCTAGACGCCGTGAAGCTGATCAAGGATGGGCCGCCAGAGGGCAAGGAGCACCGCCACCCTGAGATGTACTACGAGGGTGTTCTGCCGGGTGCCCGTCTCATCGCGGATGAGTGCTCGAAAGATGTAATATTTGAGTGAACTTGCTTGTTTTATCCTGTATTTATGAAAACTTGTTTCATATGCGCTTGTTTCAATTTAAAATATTACCTTCTATTTGGTTGTTTATCCAATCTAAGAGATGGCTAGTCCTCGGCTTCTGCCCCCATGCCACAAGTGCTGGGGTGTTCGGGATAAACCTGAGCACTCTTGTTCCCATATTTGGGTCCTTCGAGGGAGGTGCTCAGCACAACGAACAAGGCAACTGGACTAATAATGCTTTATCACTCTCACTTAGCCATAGAATTCTATAATTTTTAAATTTTGGCGAAGCCCCTGGTATTCGGAGGGCCGAATTCGGGGCGCGATACACGCCTGTAAGCCGGACAGAGCTGGCCCCTCGCCCTAAGCGGCATAAGTCTTTAGGGACTCGAAAAACCTCACTGAACAGCGACCAGTCTCTCGCCTTATCATGACAGTCAGTTTTAGCTTTCTCTACGGAGGTGCTCAGCCCAGCAGAACCGGGGCGCAATCGCAGTAGTTCTCCTAGCGCTACCTTAGCCGATAGAGCGGAACATAAGGTACCAAAACATAGGAGCCGTGCAAACCCAACATTTGACCAAAGACATGATTCAGAGCTGATGCATATAATGCTATAAGTTCGGGGTACCACACTTGTGAAAGTGTTCGGACTTTTCACACCGCATTGTGGGGTACGTAAGCCCCTGGTGTATTGGCCGTACCAGAGTGTACGGTTGCAAGGCATCATTAATGAACACACAGATATATATATATATATAACAAGAATGCAATAATAGTCGTAATGTCATGCATTATTTATTAAAAAATTGTGTTAAGGCAGAGTGATACAGATAGTGCGATAAGCAAAGAGTAGGACTATGTCCCTTCCAAGGGCAAGCTGAGGAATGATATTGAATTGAATATTTCATTCGTTACTGTAATCAACCTGGGAATTCCATGGTATAACGTAGCTGTCTGCCTCCTTGGTTGCTGCATCATGTGTTTGGCAATAGTGCTGCCGGACAGTGTTTCCAGAGATTAAGGTCCTGAAAGAGAAAGCAAAATAACCAAACGGGAAGCCCCTAGTGCGGCTTAGGACGCGTTTTGGGACGTGCCGCAGTTGTGCCCCCCTCTCCACCTGTGCCCATGGTATTTTTAATGCGTAATTATGTACGCGCGGCACGAGTTTCGACGCTGGGCTGGGGTTGGGGTGGCCGCCGTATTGCTACGCGAGATCAGATCGTGCCAGGCGGTCTATTTGCCGATTGCCCCGAGCGCGCTTCAAGGTGTCCGGACTGTGAAGCGCCGAACTGGATGATTGCCTTGAGACGCTGATTTGGGCTTCTGCTGCGAGGGCCACGGTGTGCTCCTTTGTTCGGAGAGAGCGCTCTGTGTTTCCATTGACTGTAATAACCCCACGAGGTCCTGGCATCTTGAGCTTGAGGTATGCATAATGCGGTACCGCATTGAATCTAGCAAATGCGGTTCGCCCAAGCAGCGCGTGATAGCCACTGCGGAACGGGACTATATCGAAGATTAGCTCTTCGCTTCGGAAGTTATCCAGGGATCCGAAGACCACTTCCAGTGTAATTGTGCCTGTGCAATGGGCCTCTACACCTGGAATGACGCCCTTAAAGGTCGTTTTCGTGGGTTTGATCCTTGAGGGGTCTATACCCATTTTGCGCACTGTGTCCTGATAAAGCAGGTTTAGGCTGCTGCCGCCGTCCATAAGGACTCGAGTGAGGTGAAATCCGTCGATGATTGGGTCTATGACCAGTTCGGCGAATCCGCTATGATGGATAGTAGTGGGGTGGTCCCTGCGATCGAAGGTGATCGGGCAGGAGGACCAAGGGTTGAACTTTGGGGCGACTGGCTCCAATGCATATACGTCCTTGAGCACACGCTTCCGCTCCCTCTTGGGGATTTGGGTTGCGTATATCATGTTCACCGTCCGTACTTGAGGGGGAAACCTCTTCTGTCCTCCGGTGTGCGGCTGCCGGGGCTCCTCCTCGTCATCGCTATGCGGCCCCTTGTCCTTATTTTCGGCAATTAACTTGCCGGCCTGCTTGAACACCCAACAATCCCTGTTGGTGTGATTGGCTGGCTTGTCTGGGGTGCCGTGTATTTGACACGAGCGATCGAGTATACGGTCCAAGATGGACGGACCCGGCGTACTTTGTTTGAATGGCTTTTTCCGCTGACCGGGTTTAGAGCCTTTGAATCCGGCATTGACTGTCGTATCCTCGGTATTTTCGCTGGTAATGCGGCGCTTATGCTTGTTGCGATGTGACATGCTATTGCCATCCTTGGTGTCTGAGGTACCATGGTTCTTTGATACGTTATTACTGCGAGCCAGCCAACTGTCTTCTCCCGCACAAAAGCGGGTCATGAGCGTCGTGAGAGCTGCCATAGATTTCGGCTTTTCCTGACCAAGGTGCCGGGCTAGCCACTCGTCTCGGATGTTGTGTTTGAAAGCCGCTAAGGCCTCCGCGTCCGGACAGTCGATGATTTGATTTTTCTTTGTAAGGAACCGAGTCTAGAATTGTCTGGCCGACTCTTCTGGCTGCTGAATTATGTGGCTTAAATCATCGGCGTCTGGTGGTCGCACATTAGTGCCCTGAAAGTTGTCGAGGAATGCAGCTTCCAGATCTTCCCAACAGCTAATGGAGTCCGCTGGCAAGCTATTAAGCCAATGTCGCGCTGGTCCTTTGAGCTTTAGTGGGAGGTATTTGATGGCGTGTAAGTCATCGTCGTGGGCCATGTGGATGTGGAGGAGAAAATCCTCAATCCATACTGCGGAATCTGTTGTGCCATCGTATGATTCAATGTTTACAGGTTTGAAACCTTCTGGGAATTGATGTTCCATTACTTCGTCTGTGAAGCATAAGGGGTGTGCGGCGCCTTTGTATTGGGCTATATCGCGACGCAGCTCGAATGGGTCTTGCCCGCTGTGTTTGGCCCGGCCGGATTTTCTTTTATTGTATCCGGCGTGACGTTTGTCGTCTCGCAGAGTGGTGCGCCCTCGTGATCCGTAGATCGATCTTGAATGCTTTTCCTTGTCCTCCAATATGTCTCGCAGGTCTGGCTTATCTCCCCATGCCTTTTTATTTGAATGGCGTTGGGGTGGAGGCTGAGCTTTTGGCTGGAATGCCTCTCTATCGCGGCCATGAGGTGGCCGATCAGCCATATCATACGCTTCTTCCTCCAGTCGGGGAAGTAACCTGCGCCTTGGGTAACTCTTGGAGGGACGCTCTAGTTTATATTCCTCAGCCGTGAGGACTTCAGTCCATTTGTCAGCTAGCAGATCTTGATCAACTTGAAGCTGCTGCTGCTTTTTCTTCAGGCTATTTGCCGTGGCCATAAGCCGGCGCTCTTGTTCGACGGTATCCTCTGGGACGGCGAATTCATCGTCGCCGAGGCTTGCCTCCTTCGGAGGGGGTCATGTGATCATCCTCCTCCTCTCCATCTGCCGCTCTCTCCGGAGTGCTGGCTCCTTCATCCTCCTGCTCTAAATCTTGCTGGAGGGGATTGTTGTTGTCTTCGGCACTATCTGGAGTATTATTATCTCCTGTGCCGGTATCAGCACTTTTGCTTTTGCGGGACTTAGAGCGGCGCCGCTGACGTCGGCGCTTGGGTTGCTTCTTGGAGGGGTCATCCTCCGCTATCTCGTCGCCATTGCCTTCGTTGGGTGTATCCACCATGTATATGTCATATGATGAGGTGGCTTTCCAGTGCCCTATAGGTGCTGGTTCATGTTCGTCTCCTACATCGTCGTCCATACCGTCGATGTCTTCGGAGTCAAAGTCGAGCATGTCAGTTAAATCATCGACAGTGGCTACGAAGTGGGTGGTGGGTGGGCGTCGAATTTCTTCATCGTCCGCATCCCAATCCTGTTGGCCATAATCCGGCCAGGGCTCTCCTGATAAAGAGAGAGAACTTAGTGTATTCAGGATGTCGCCGAAGGGCGAGTGCTGAAAGATATCTGCGGCGGTGAATTCCATGATCGGCGCCCAATCGGATTCAATTGGCAGGGGCGCGGATGGTTCGGTGTTTGGCTCGATCGCCGTTGAGACTATGGCAGTGTGTAACCACCCGTCCTCGATTGGCGCAGTTGGCTCCGAACTAAGGGTCGGAGCTGATGTGGGCGCGGCCTCTGGGGTACTGTTCGGCGGCAGAGCTAGGTCATACCCATCGCGACAGTGCGGCGCGCCCGGCTGTGGCTCGAATCCATCGAAGATCAAGTCTCCGCGGATGTCGGCCGTGTAGTTCAAACTTCCAAATCTGACCTGATGGCCAGGGGCGTAGCTTTCAATCCTGGAATGCATATCTATCGATGATAGTAGGAGCCATCAAGCCTAACGGCGACGATATAGAGGAACTCTCAATGAAAGCACCAATGTCGGTGTCAAAACCGGTGGATATCGGGTAGGGGGTCCCGAACCGTGCATCTAGGCCGGATGGTAACAGGAGGCAGGGGACACGAAGTTTTACCCAGGTTCGGGCCCTCTTGATGGAGGTAAAACCCTATGTCCTGCTTGATTAATATTGATGATATGGGTAGTACAAGAGTAGATCTACCACGAGATCAGAGAGGCTAAACCCTAGAAGCTAGCCTATGGTATGATTGTATGTTGTGATTGTTGTCCTACGGACTAAAACCCTTCGGTTTATATAGACACCGGAGAGGGTTAGGGTTACACAAGGTCGGTTACAAAGGGGGAGATATCCATATACGTATTGCCTAGCTTGCCTTCCACGCCAAGAGAATCCCATCCGGACACGAGACAAAGTCTTCAATCTTGTATCTTCATAGTCTAACAGTCCGGCCAATGGAGATAGTCCGGCTGTCCGGAGACCCCCGTATCCAGGACTCCCACACTCCTCCTCTCCGTCTGCCGCTCTCTCAGGAGGGCTGGCTCCTCCCTCCTCCTGCTCTAAATCTTGCTGGAGGGGATTGTTGTTGTCTTCGGCACTATCCGGAGTGGTATTATCTCCTGTGCCCGTATCACCACTTTTGCTTTGGCGGAACTTAGAGCGGCGCCGCTGACGTCGGCGCTTGGGTTGCTTCTTGGAGGGGTCATCCTCCGTTGTCTCGTCGCCATTGCCTTCTTTGGGTGTATCCACCATGTATATGTCATAGGACGAGGTGGCTTTCCAGTGCCCTATAGGCGCTGGTTCATGTTCGTCTCCTAGATCGTTGTCCATACCATCGATGTCTTCGGAGTCGAAGTCGAGCATGTCGGTTAAATCATCGACAGTGACTACGAAGTGGGTGGTGGGTGGGCGTCGAATTTCTTCGTCGTCCGCATCCCAATCCTGTTGGCCATAGTCCGGCCAGGGCTCTCCTGACAAAGAGAGAGACTTTAGTAAATTCAGAATGTCACCGAAGGGCGAGTGCTGAAAGACATCCGCGGCGGTGAATTCCATGATCGGCGCCCAATCGGATTCGATTGGCAGGGGCGCGGACGGTTCGGAGTCCGGAAAAGAGTCCGGCACCTTGGAGTCACGGGCTTCGCAGAGGATTAGGCTGGTGTTCGGCTCGATCGCCGTTGAGACTGCAGCCCCTGAGGCGGTGTCTAGCCACCCGTCCTCGATTGGCACAGTTGGCTCCGAGCTAAGGGTCGGAGTTGATGCGGGCGCGGCCTCTGGGGTACTGTTCGGCGGCAGAGTTAGGCCATACCCGTCGTGACAGTGCGACGCGCCCGGTTGTGGCTCGAATCCGTCGAAGATCAAGTCTCCGCGGATGTCAGCCATGTAGTTCAAACTTCCAAATCTGACCTGATGGCCAGGGGCATAGCTTTCAATCTGTTCTAGATGGCCAAGTGAATTAGCCCGCAGTGCAAAACCGCCGAACACGAAGATCTGTCCGGGGAGAAAAGTCTCACCCTGGACCACATCGTTGTTGATGATCAGAGGAGCCATCAGGCCTAAAGGTGACGAAATAGAGGAACTCTCAATGAAAGGAACAATGTCGGTGTCAAAATCGGCGGATCTCGGGTAGGGGGTCCCGAACTGTGCGTCTAGGCCGGATGGTAATAGGAGGCAGGGGACACAATGTTTACCCAGGTTCGGGCCCTCTTGATGGAGGTAAAACCCTACGTCCTGCTTGATTAATATTGATGATATGGGTAGTACAAGAGTAGATCTACCACGAGATCAGAGAGGCTAAACCCTAGAAGCTAGCCTATGGTATGATTGTATGTTGTGGTTGTTGTCCTACGGACTAAAACCCTTCGGTTTATATAGACACCGGAGAGGGTTAGGGTTACACAAGGTCGGTTACAAAGGAGTAGATATCCATATCCGTATTGCCTAGCTTGCCTTCCATTCCAAGTAGAGTCCCATCCGGACACGAGACGAAGTCTTCAATCTTGTATCTTCATAGTCTAACAGTCCGGCCAATGGAGATAGTCCGGCTGTCCGGAGACCCCCTAATCCAGGACTACCACGGTCCTCATCTTCAAAATCTGAGGTTTTCTTCTTCCTTAATCTACTGGCTTCTTTGGTCAAGTTACTTGGTGTGCTCCTGCTACCCTCATCATAGCTTCTTGAGGGACTAGTGCCCTCACTCATTTGCACTTGCTCTTCACTTCTGTTGTGGCTATCACTTTGGTCAGACATCTTGGCAAGCAAACTGACAGCAAAACCTGTGAATAGATATAGATGAGGTAGAATAGATGAGCATCACAAAGTGCAGAGTTTTTTTGCAAAACAGTTGAGCCAAAAACTTAGTTTTAGTTCTCCACAAAAAGCATTTCAGAACTACCAATTTGTTAAACTCGGTGACACCGAAGTAACTTTTGGAACCTAAACTAGTGAACTCGGTCAGGTCGAGTCATAGTTCGATGGCTCTGAGATTGCTAGGGCTTCACAGAGAGTTGAACTCGGTTGCACCGATTTGCAATTTTCGGTCAGACCGAAAAGCGCATGTGCAATGGCCTAAGCCTTATCGGTGAGACCGGTTTCTACAACTCAGTCGGTTCGAGATGAGTTCGGCGGAAACCTAACCCTAAATTTTCGAATCAAACCTAACCTAAAGGAAGTTTTCTCTGGATAGATTGATTTCATACATGGAAAAGATCATGGCAAAGAATGTGCAAGGAATCGGAGTAAGGAAATAGCACAAAGTATCAAACCCATACACTGGTTCGGAGGGAGTTCACTACGGCGACAACGGTGGAGCAGAATTCCATTGACAGTGACGGAAACTAGCGGTGGGAGGTCGCTGGCGGCGAGGAGACTTTCCGGAGACCCGAGAAGGCAGAGCAGGATACGCGCGGGCTGAGAGCTTTTGAAGAAATTTCCAAAATCTCACCCGTTGATATATATATCCCGACCCTGTCGGTGTGACCGAGTGGAATGTGGCACCCCGGCTCAGAGAAAACCGGAACGCCCCGTATTCCAGCCCAGAGATCGAGGTGAAGTCTTCTGGAATACGGCACTTCTTAGTATAGAACAAACCAGCTCTCTATTACAACACGAATATGAATACAAGGGTTCCGATATTACAATGAATAACATCGGCACGACGACATTACGCCAACCACGGTTGCTCTATACAAGCAGCATAACAACTCGAAGCAGCGGAACAACTACTGGCATTGGAACAACCAACGGCGATAATGGACTCCAATCCACAGGGACTCTGGCTGGAACGTTTATCCTAGATCACGCACACAGGAACCACACGAAACAAGCAAGCAATCCAGGCACGACCTGCCAACTGGCATGATATGCCAGGTCAGTACATTGAATGTAGTTGCAAGCTCACAACAACCAGAAGCATTCAAGACAAATAACATCATGGCAATTATAGGTTAAGCAGGAATTATCATGAGATCATCAGGATAACATAACATGAACATAATATCGCTAGAACAATATGATCATGGCATGAACATATAAATCTAAGGATACTAGCATGCAACATGATGACACTACATGCACCATTTATTCTGCTCGGGTTACCTCGTAACCATCACATGCATCACTTACCAACTTTGGACATTACACGATCATCTCAGGATCAAATCAAGCTTGGTATAAACAATATCGTAGTAATCATCAAATGACCACAAGGAGCTTGATCTTTACCCACGATTCTCACACAACATCACGAATATCCAATCAACTCGGTATCCTCGATACCACGGTGATCATTCTGGCGATCACAACCATGATCAACACTTGGTCTCAAACAGTGATCCTTCCGGCGATCACAACCAACTTATCTCATCCTCGAACCGGGGTTGTTTTTTAGCACATTATTATTATTACTGTTGACTCACAGTGTGACCGACATGAACTGGGCCCTTATTCGCGGGCGCGACTATCGATAGATTTAATATACACTCTACAGAGAGGTTAGTACACTGTACCCACACTACGGAACCCATGGCCTCGCACTTCCATTCGGGTGGACCAACGGCGTTCCGACAAAACCGATCTATTGTCATGACACTCTCCCGGCCACTCCGACCCACTCCCAACTGGGATAGTCCTAGGTGGCCCCGTGTCTACCAAAGACACAACGACCACCGTCGTGGCCAAACGTCCCTCACGGGGACCGGATCCATAATAATAACAACAACGGGCACACAAGGTTATGTCTGCTTACCGGGCTAGGGTACCACACGCCCATAACCTTCCCTAGTTGGAGGCACCGGCGAGAGGCACGACAATAGACCCAGTTAGGACCTTCCCATAAAGGTAAGCGTGGTTGGACTGGTCAGTTCGATATGGTGGCACCATGACTCAGCCAACAGGTGTTCAAGTTCAATTCAATCTGGTTAAACTTGAATGCAAATATGCTAAGCCATGATAAAATAACATGATACAATTATAATGCATGAGCATGATGTCAACATAAGCACGGGTGCAACTTGACTAGCCACCATATCAACAATGAATCATCTCCAACTGAGCATGGCATAATGAAGAGCATGAATATTACCAGTAAAACACTACTCATAGCATAACATGACCACTAGCATCAACAATAAACATCATGCAAGAACATATCAACAATGCCATCATGCAAGCATTTAACCACTGGGTGCAATGGAACATGCATAACAACGGTACTCAGGACAGACGACAGTCATGCACCGAAGACCATTACCAATATCAACATATACTACTAGCAAGAATAAGCATATGAAAAGAATACTAGCAACTAGCAGGGCATGACAACCAGGTTCATAACAACATAGTAAGAAAGTAAGCACTAAACCAAGAATCATTACCGAAACAATGATAACCATAGTTTAAACAAGCAAACAGTTAATAAATATTCAAGTTGAAAACCATGGCTACTACATGACTATCATGCAAGTGGGTATCATGGCTTGCCTGGTGTGACGGAGACTCCAAGAAGAAATGCGGTGAAGCCGTGGAACAAAGCGTCGGACGGTTCTTTCTCGGAGGGGGCTGATTAGACGCAAGGGCAAAATGGTCATTTTCACTGTGATAAAACCTAGTGAAAATGTTACAAAAGGATAGAGCTCGACGATACGAAGAAGTGAGCGTTGGTTTCACCTCAATCGGAGTTACGGTTGAAAAGTTGTGAAGGTTGGAAGAACAGGGACCAATCTGTGAAAAATTTATCACCAACGGGTCCCTAGGAGGAAAAACTGAAAGCGTATAAGTAGAAATACGTTTTCAAAGAAGTGAAGGCGTACTTTATGCTGCAGTAGAGAAGAATACGCTTTCCGGAGGGGTAAACATATTCCAGATAAAAGAAAGGAAGAATACGCTTTCATTGGAAGAAGACATACTCGGGGAATTATGTTTCCACTTGCCACATCAGTAGGCCTGGGTCAACGCCCGCTGTGGCTGACTCGTGGGGCCGGGGAGACGCGGGCCCCACGCGGCAGGGGAAGGGGCCAGGCGCTCGCGTCGTCTTCCTCCTCGCGCCTCTGTTCCCTCGTGGAACAGAGCGGAGGTAGAGGAGATGGGCGCCGGGGGGGCCGGCCAGCTTCGGTGGCTTCTGGCCACGGTGCGGCCACCGGCTGGACTGTAGCGACCGGTCGCACCCATCCAAAGGGAGTACGGCCAACGGGGAGGCGCGTGGAGGATGGGAGGGGCGGCGCCATGGAGAGCACAGGAAGCTTCGGGAGGCGGGGTTCTTTGGTGATGCGGGCACTCTGGCGACGAACGAAGGAGACGGGGAGGCTGGTGGAGGTGTGGAGAGTGCCGTGGTGTAGACGGGAGAGGCTTAAAGAAGCTAGAGCAGCCAGACAACGAGGTGGCCGAACGGCGGAGGCCACGGCCGGACTTGGGAGACGCGGCCACGGGGCTCTCCGGCGAGGGGCAAGGGGTTGGGGCGAACCGCGGTGACGAGGGGAACGCGGTGGACAGCTCAGAACGGCGAGGGAAGGCTTGGTTTGGCCGGAATCATGCCGAGGCCGAGGCGGCCATGGTGGATGACGGCGAACAACGGCGAGATGAGGAGATCCTGGTGACCAAATGAGGCGAGGGAGGGATGGGTGAGCTGCGGGAGAGCTCGGGGCATGCTTATATAACCGAGGGAAAGGCTCTGGAGCTCACAAGCGAGCTCTCGACTAAGCTTTAATGGCGGGCAGAGGCAGGGCATGGCACAGGCATGGCGTTTGCGACGCATTGATGGCGAACCACGACGAAGCACCGATGCAGGGCGACGCATTCGAGCACGGGAGAGCTCCTGGATAAGGTTTGAGGTCGATACGAGGAGGGAGGGGATGATCATAGTGGCCGGAACAAGCCAGAGCACGCCTGCAGCCATGACACAAGCGTGATCACCATGCGCACTGGCGCAAGAGGAGCTCTTTGGCGTGGCCAACCATGTCCAGTGGATGGAGCTTGCTGCCCTCAGTCAAAATGAGGAAATAAATCGGTCCAGGGTCAAATAAGAGATTTGCACTTAGCTCCAAAAGTAAATCAGTAAGAAGGTGTTTGTAACTCTCTATGGTTAAACCAGCTAGGTAAAGTAGTAACTAGTTTGTCTGATGATGATCACATGCTAAGATGATGCTTATAACCAAAAATCTGACTAAGAGGAGGAGTTTAGATGGTGGTTGGAGTAGAAAGTGCAATATTGGTCAGAATTGGGGATTTGGATGATGCACTCACATACTTGATCTCTGTGAGCTGAAATTTGGCATAGAGGGGTTATATGATGATATGAAGCTGCTGTAAAAGTTTCATGCCATTTGGAAATACCAAAGTGACACTTGCTTCACAAAGCTTCATTCTGGGCAGAAATTTGGAAAAATTACATAGTGAAATTGGATTAACCAATTGAAGTAAGACTTGGTGGAAGGAGTAGATATAGGTAGAAGCATGTCCTGGTAAAGTTTCAGCTCAATTTAAGCAATATAAAATATAGTTGCTTCACAAACTAAAAATCTGACCAAAAGCTAAGATTTGGATCTGGCCTCACATAGATGAGTTACATGAGCTCATATTTGGTGGAGAGTTATGATTTGATCATATAAAGGACCTTGAAAAATTTAAACTCACTTGGATATTCCTAGCTTGTACTTCCTTCACAACCACTTCCCTCAGACAGGAACTTTGAAAACTTTCTCAGGAATATTTACTAGGCAAAGTGAGTTGAATTTTGGCATGATATAATTATTTGGACAGGAAAAGATGTCCAAGAAGTTTGGATTCAAATGGTCAAAGATAAATAGCACTTCCTTTGCAAAGTGCCATTTAGGACTGAATAGGAAAAGAATTATTGGAGGATTATTTTTGAACATGGAAATGAAATATTTTGCCATATTTGACCAAGATAGGACCCAAAAAATTTATGAGAATTATTTGGGAATTTTAGGAGTGACATAAATATAGGTTCCTTCACAACCTAGGGTTTTAAAGGTTATTCCTTTGTCAGAAAAAGGAATATTCCCAATAAAAAAATATTGGGTTAGGTCAAGGATGGAAAAGACATGATCTTGGGATGATGATGAGGGTGACAAGCCACTATAAAACCTAGGAAGACATGATCTTCCCAAGTTTCAGAACCACATAGCCACGGAAAAGCAAAGCAAAACAGGAAATCCAAGAAAATCAAAGGAAAAAAGAAAAGGGCAAAAATCCAGGCTGTTACAAACCTTCCCCCCTTAAAGAAATCTCTTCCTCGAGATTTGGTTGCTCAGGGTTAAATAATCTTTCTGACTTGAAGAAACTGTTTCCAACTCAGGTTTCTTTTATTCATACTATTTCCACTGAATTGGATTTGACTGACTGTCTTGATCTGGGGTGGTTGGCTTTGCCGTATCTGACATTCTGACAGGACGTACCTCATATGTTCCTGTTTATACTGACTCAAATTTTCTTCGCCTGAGCTAGCATCCGAAATATTATTTTTTTATGGACATACTTGTCCTTCCTGATATTGATCCTTGCTGGAAATGTTATTCTAGTATCGAGTACCGAGAATATTCCACGGAGTTGGGGAACATATCTTCCCATGGAACAAAGAATCTATTCTATCCAGGCATCGGATTCCTCGAATATAGACATGCCTTCTGGTTCCAAAATAGTGATGTGGATCATACCTGTTTTGCTACGAATTCTGACATTCTGCAGGAGTTTCTAACTTATCTTGACTGGCTTCACAGTCTTGAGTATCCAAGTGGTACCAAAGGTTTGACTGTTGCTTGTCGTGACTGATAGAAAAATGCACCATCTCCTGATGATAAGATTTGCATATTTGATTGGCGGTGATCTTGGCAAAGAATCCCATCCACACAGGCTATTCTTTTAATTGCTCTCCTTATGTGAGAGATAACAATCCTCAAAGTATATGTTTTCACACTGATTCTTCATTCTTGCCAGTATCTCCCTAGGAATAACAGTCTGTGCGATGCTCCATCACGGGTGTTGAGGTCAATATATTGAGCTGCCATGAGTCTGACTGGACAGACTCGGGTATTCAATGCTGACAGTTCTTAGCATACTGTGGACTGAGCTGATTGCCTCACTATGAGGTCCTTAGCACAATGGAGTATACCTCTTGGGTGGGTCTTTGCTTGGGTTTGCCGTGGAATAAGACAGACTTGGGCATCCACATTTTTCACATAATAACTGGCATATCTGTATTGTTGGGCTTGCTCTTTCATTATTACTTTCTTCATCTGGATCCTCAACTAAAAGAGCGGGGCCTTATATATATCCTTGATTATTTTCGCGGCCCTGAATACTGTTACGTACAATATCTGGCAACCATACCTTGGTCTGGTTCATGTTTTGGGCCTCGGTATATTTATCCGGCTCATGTGTGGTTATACAGATCTCAGTACTGTTGTTGATTATGCCGGACAGTGACAGGGTTAATAACATCATATTGTTGGATGTGCGGGACTGATCTTGATAATCACTGCCAAGATTATTGTCTCAATGTTGTCTTTCCTCCAAGACTTGTTGATTATGGCATCACCCACTGGTTTTTGTTTCTTGAATAACCGATGAGGTTGGCGGATGTGTACCGTGAATTCTTCCTTGTGTGAAAGACTTGCATGGACTTGGCAACATACTGAATGAACTAATATCTGATTCTCGAGGCATACCTCTGACCGACTTTTGTTTCAGACCAACTGTTGCAGATCTACCACTTGGAAAACACTACCATATTCTGACAATTCATAATTTAATGTCTTGTATTAGTGTCGTATTGAAGAATACTGGGCAGCCTGCGTTCGGAAACCACCGGGGTGTCGTGCTGAGGAAGACTGGGTGGCTTATGCTCGAAGCCTTTGGTGGATATCTTCTTGAGGAAAAACGGGGTATCGTACCTCATAAGCTTCCCCCCTTATAGACTTTGCTAGGTGTCGGTGTCAAAACCGGCGGATCTCGGGTAGGGGGTCCCGAATGTGCGTCTAAGGCGGATGGTAACAGGAGGCGGGGGACACAGTATTTACCCAGGTTCGGGCCCTCTCGATGGAGGTAATACCCTACTTCCTGCTTGATTGATCTTGATGATATGAGTATTACAAGAGTTGATCTACCACGAGATCAGAGAGGCTAAACCCTAGAAGCTAGCCTATGGTATGATTGTTGTTGTCCTATGGACTAAAACCCTCCAGTTTATATAGACGCCGGAGGGAGCTAGGGTTACACAGAGTCGGTTACAAGGGAGGAGATCTACATATCCGAATCGCCAAGCTTGCCTTCCACGCAAAGGAGAGTCCCATTTGGACATGGGACGAAGTCTTCAATCTTGTATATTCATAGTCCAACAGTCCGGCCAAAGTATATAGTCCGGCTGTCCGAGGACCCCCTAATCCAGGACTCCGTCAGTAGCCCCTGAACCAGGCTTCAATGACGACAAGTCCGGCGCGCAGATTGTCTTTGGCACTGCAAGGTGGGTTCCTCCTCCGAATACTCCATAGAAGATTTTGAACACAAGGGTAGTGTCCGGCTCTGCAAAACAAATTCCACATACCACCGTAGAGAGTATAATATTTCCACAAATCTAATCTGCTGACAACTTTTCATAACGTGACATCACGCCGCGGCCCTGGTTATTATTCGAACCGTTTCTCTCAACCAGCTACTGCACATATTGCGTGGCAGTTTTCTTGGCACGTCTTGTCGAAGCAGAGATCATGTCCCCTTATCACGGGATTCTCATCAATACGGGTGTGGGTAACTGATGTCTACTACAAAACCTTCTTCTTGTAGACTTGTTGGGCCTCCAAGGCAGAGGTTTGTAGGATAGTAGCAAATTTCCCTCAAGTGGATGACCTAAGGTTTATCAATCCGCAGGAGGCCTAGGATGAAGATGGTCGCTCTCAAGCAACCCTGCAACCAAATAACAAAGAGTCTCTTGTGTCCCCAAAACACCCAATACAATGGTAAATTGTATAGGTGCACTAGTTCGGCGAAGAGATGGTGATACAAGTGGTATATGGATAGTAGATAAAGGTATTTGTAATCTGAAATTATAAAAACAGCAAGGTAACTAATGATAAAAGTGAGCGTAAACAGTATTGCAATGCGTGGAAATAAGGCCTAGGGTTCATACTTTCGCTAGTGTAAGTTCCCTCAACAATGATAACATAATTGGATCACATAACTATCCCTCAACATGCAACAAAGAGTCACTCCAAAGTCACTAATAGCGGAGAATGAACGAAGAGATTATGGTAGGGTACGAAACCACCTCAAAGTTATTCTTTCCAATCAATCCGTTGGGCTATTCCTATATGTGTCACAAACAGCCCTAGAGTTCGTACTAGAATAACACCTTAAGACACAAATCAACCAAAACCCTAATGTCACCTAGATACTCCAATGTCACCTCAGATTCGTCTATTCAACCAACACAAAGGACCTCAAGGAGTGCCCCAAAGTTTCTACCGGAGAATCATGACGAAAACGTGTGCCAACCCCTATGCATAGGTTCATGGGCGGAACCCGCAAGTTGATCACCAAAACATACATCAAGTGGATCAATAGAATACCCCATTGTCACCACGGGTATCCCACGCAAGACATACATCAAGTATTCTCAAATCTTTAAAGACTCAATCCGATAAGATTACTTCAAAGGGGAAACTCAATTCATTACAAGAGAGAAGAGGGGGAGGAGAAACATAGGATCCAACTATAATAGCAAAGCTCGCGATACATCAAGATCGTATCATCTCAAGAACACGGGAGAGAGAGATCAAACACATAGCTACTGGTACATACCCTCAGCCCCGAGGGAGAACTACTCCCTCCTCGTCATGGAGAGCACCGGGATGATGAAGATGGCCACCGAAGAAGGATTGCCCCCTCCGGTAGGGTGCCAGAACGGGTCTAGATTGGTTTTTGGTGGCTACGGAGGCTTCTGGTGGCGGAACTCCCGATCTAATCTCCGTTCTGGAAGTTTTAGGTTACGTAGGTATATATGGGTGCTGGAGGTACGTCGGTGGACCGAAGGGGGGGCCACGAGGCAGGGGGGGCGCGCCCCAGGGGGGTGGGCGCGCCCCTACCCTTGTGGGCTCCTCCTTCATCTTCTGACGTAGGGTCCAAGTCTATCCGGTAGGTTTCCTTCCAAAAATAACTTCTCTAGTTGATTTCGTTCCGTTTCGACTTCGTTTGATATTCCTTTTCTTTGAAACACTGAAATAGGCAAAAAAACAGCAAATCTGGGCTGGGCCTCCAGTTAATAGGTTAGTCCCAAAAGTAATATAAAAGTGGAAAATAAAGCCGAATATTGCCCAAAACAGTAGATAATATAGCATGGAGCAATCAAAAATGATAGATACGTTGGAGACGTATCAAGCATCCCCAAGCTTAATTCCTGCTCGTCCTCGAGTAGGTAAATGATAAAAAAGATAATTTTTGATGTGGAATGCTAGTTGGCATAATTTCAATGTAATTCTTCACACTTGTGATATGAATATTCAGATCCGAAAGATTCAAGACAAAACTTCATATTGACATAAAAATAATAATACTTCAAGCATACTAACTAAGCAATTATGTCTTCTCAAAATAACATAGCCAAAGAAAGTTCATCCCTACAAAATCATATAGTTTAGTCATGCTCCATTTTCATCACACAAGAATGCTCTCATCATGCACAACCCCGATGACAAGCCAAGCAATTGTTTCATACTTTAGTAATCTCAAACTCATAAACTTTCACGCAATACATGAGCGCGAGCCATGGATATAGCACTATGGGTGGAATAGGATAATGAGGGGGTTATGTGGAGAAGACAAAAAAGGAGAAAGTATCACATCAATGAGGCTAATCAATGGTCTATGGAGATGCCCACCGATTGATGTTAATGCAAGGAGTAGGGATTGCCATGCAACGGATGCACTAGAGCTATAAATGTATGAAAGCTCATCAAAAGAAACTAAGTGGGTGTGCATCCAACTTGCTTGCTCACGAAGACCTAGGGCACTTGAGGAGGCCCATTGTTGGAATATAGAAGCCAAGTTCTATAATGAAAAATTCCCACTAGTATATGAAAGTGATAACATGAGAGACTCTCTACTATGAAGATCATGGTGCTACTTTGAAGCACAAGTGTGGAAAAAGGATAGTAGCATTTCCCCCTTTTTTGGCCTTTCTTTTCATATATATTTGGCCTTTCCGTTTTTGGCCTTTCTTTTTTTGGCCTTTTTTGGGAAAATACTCTATGAATGATGATCATCACACTTCTATTTATTTACAACTCAATGATTACAACTCGATACTAGAACAAAGTATGACTCTATATGAATGCCTCCTGTGGTGTTCCGGGATCAAGAGTGACATGTATGAAAAATTATGAACGGTGGCTTTGCCACAAATACGATGTCAACTACATGATCATGCAAAGCAATATGACAATGATGATGCGTGTCATAATAAACGGAACGGTGGAAAGTTGCATGGCAATATATCTCGGAATGGCTATGGAAATGCCATAATAGGTAGGTATGGTGGCTGTTTTGAGGAAGATATAAGGAGGTTTATGTGTGAAAGAGCGTATCATATCACGGGGTTTGGATGCACCGGCGAAGTTTGCGCCAACTCTCAAGGTGAGAAAGGGCAATGCACGGTACCGAAGAGGCTAGCAAGGATGGAAGGGTGAGAGTGCGTATAATCCATGGACTCAACATTAGTCATAAAGAACTCACATACTTATTGCAAAAATCTACAATTCATCAAAAACCTCGGCACTACACGCATGCTCCTAGGGGGATAGATTGGTAGGAAAAGACCATCGCTCGTCCCCGACCGCCACCCATAAGGAGGACAATCAAATAACACCTCATGTTTCAAATTTGTTACACAACGTTTACCATACGTGCATGCTACGGGATTTGCAAACTTCAACACAAGCATTTCTCAATTTCACAACTACTCAACTAGCACGACTTTGATATTATTACCTCCATATCTCAAAACAATCATCAAGTATCAAACTTCTCTTAGTATTCAACACACTCATAAGAGAATTTTATTATTCTTGAATACCTAGCATATTAGGATTTTAAGCAAATTACCATGCTATTTAAGACTCCCAAAATAATCTAAGTGAAGCATGAGAGTTCATCTATTTCTTCAAAATAAAACTACCACCATGCTCTAAAAGGTATAAGTGAAGCACTAGAGCAAATGACAAACTACTCCAAAAGATATAAGTGAAGATCAATGAGTAGTCGAATAATTATGAAACTATGTGAAGACTCTCTAACATTTAATAATTTCAGATCTTGGTATTTTATTCAAACAGCAAGCAAATCCTAACAAAATAAATTGACGCTCCAAGCAAAACACATATCATGAGGCGAATAAAAATATAGCTCCAAGTAAAGTTACCGACGAACGAAGACGAAAGAGGGGATGCCTTCTGGGGCATCCCCAAGCTTAGGCTCTTGGTTGTCCTTGAATATTACCTTGGGGTGCCTTGGGAATCCCCAAGCTTAGGCTCTTACCACTCCTTATTCCATAGTCCATCGAATCCTTACCCAAAACTTGAAAACTTCACAACACAAAACTTAACAGAAAACTCGTAAGCTCCGTTAGTATAAGAAAATAAATCACCACTTCAAGGTACTGTAATGAACTCATTATTTATTTATAATGGTGTTAAAACTAATGTATTCAAACTTCTCTATGGTTTATAAACTATTTTACTAGCCATAGATTCATCAAAATAAGTAAACAACACATGAAAAATAGAATCTATCAAAAACATAACAGTCTGTAGTAATATGGATCAAACGTATACTTATGGAACTCATAAAATTCTAAAATAAATTTATGGACCTGAGTAATTTATCTATTAATCATATTCAAAAAGAATTAACTAAATATCACTCTCCAAATAAAAATGGCAGCAGTTCTCGTGAGCGCTAAAGTTTCGGTTTTTTACAGCATGATCAACAAGACATTCCCCCAAGTCTTCCCAAAGGTTCTACTTGGCACAAACACTAATTGAAAGTATAAAATCTCAATCATAACAGAGGCTAGATGAATTATTTATTACTAAACAGGAACAAAAGGCAAGGAACAAAAATAAAGTTGGGTTGCCTCCCAACAAGCGCTATCGTTTAACGCCCCTTGCTAGGCACGATGATTTCAATGATGCTCACATAAAGGATAAGAATTGTAACATAAAGAGACCATATTGAAGAATATGACTAACGCATTTAAGTCTAACATACTTCCTATGCATAGGGATTTTGTGAACGAACAACTTATGGGAGCAATAATCAACTTGCATAGGAAGGTAAAACAAGCATAACTTCAAAACTTTAAGCACATAGAGTGGAAACTTGATATTATCGAAATTCCTACAAGCATATGTTCCTCCCTCATAATAATTTTTAGTAGCATCATGAATGAATTCAACAATATAACCAGATCCTAAAGCATTCTTTTCATGATCTACATGTCGTGGTTCTAACTCTGACAGTGATGTAGGGGGGTATGTATGGAGAGGCTAGATCTTAGCTATGGAGGAGTTGTAAGCGCACGAGGATTACGAGTTCAGGCCCTTCTCGAAGGAAGTAACAACCCTACGTCTCGGTGCCCGGAGGCGGTCGATTGAATTATGTGTGTATGAATAACAGGGGTGCCAACCCTTGATACTGAGGAGGGGGGTGGCTTATATAGAGTTCGCCAGGCCCCTCCAGCCCTCAGTAATGCAAGGTTTAAAGTACATTAAGACTGGGGGTTACTGGTAACACCCCTAATAAAGTGCTATGATGACCATAAAAGCTACTTAATGACCGACCATTTGCATGCAGGGTGACTTTAGATCTCCTGGCAGTCGAGTGGTTGGAATTTGGTCGAGTGATTGCTTCGTGGTCGAGTGTCTTGAATCTGTCGAGTGGGATACCTCCAAGTCGATTGAAAGGTGACTTCTTCTAGGGATATCCTTGGGTAGGGTACTTAGGACAGGTCCATGCCCCTATCCTAGGTACATAGCTTCATCATTAGCCCTCGAATGGATCGAGGTTCGAGTGGGGAAGGAGTTGGGGATCTTTCCGACTGGTTCTTCATGTTATATGAACGTCTTGTTTTGGATCAATTGTCATGGATGACGTCGTCAACTTCTTTCAGTCGCCTTGATCCATTCTTGGCCTCTTGTCGAGTGAATTTCTTTACTTGTGAAGTTCCGAGTGATGGTGTGAAAGGGATCTTCTGTTTGACGAGTTGTTCTGCGGCCTGCGGATTTTGCGGGATTTGAATTTCGGGAAGCGCGCGGGACGGGGCGGCCGCAGTAATCGGATGGGATAGGACGAAAGCTCCTCGATCCCCACGCCACCTTTTTCGGCACGTACCGCGCGCGCGCCTGTTGCGGGATTTGACGGGATTGCCTGGGCCTACCAGTCAGCCACTTGGAAGCAACCTCTTATAAGCTCCCGGCTCGGGACCCTCGAACAGTGCGCCTTCACTTTTCCCCCTTCCTTCACAAGATCCTCTGCCACCTTCGCTCCCACCTTGGTGCCGTAGGTCTGTTCGAGCTTCGCCGGCGACGATGGTGAAGGAGAAGACATCGGCTCTGGAGCGCGCGAAGAAGGCGGCAGTGCAGGGGAAGGGGAAGAAGTCCGCTCGGGGCGGATCTTCCTCGAGGACTGCTCTGCCCAAGGATTGGATCCAAGGCGACTGGATGCCGTCGGTGATTCGGCAGGATGATCTCGATGATCTGGTCGAGGGGGGATTCATTCCCCATGAATCTGGGCGCCTCCCGGGGAAAGAAGTTGAACCCCAGCCTCTTGATGGTGAGTGCGTCCTCCTCGCCACCCATATCGATCGTGGATTCTCTCTGCCTCCTCATCCTTTTTTCCGGAGCTTCTTGAACTTCTTCGGAGCGCAGCTCCATCACTTTACTCCCAATTCTATTGTGTATCTTGCTGCTTTCGTTTCCTCGTGTGAAAACTTCTTGGGTTGCCGCCCCCATTGGGGACTTTTCAAGCACATCTTCACTTGCCGCTCTCAGTCGGTCAAGAAGGCCAAGTCGAGTGACGAACGGACACAAGTGATCCAGCTGTGCGGGGGCCTGGCGATCCAGATGAGGGGAAAAAGTTCCTTTCCGTCTATCACTTTTCCCGAGTCAGTCCGTGGGTGGCAGTCGACTTGGTTTTACTGTAAAGACCAGGTGACCCCAGGACAGTCGACTGGGCTTCCCCCTTTTTCTCTGAATCGAGCACAAAAACCTGCCTCTCTGAAAGTGACGCCGGAGGAAAAGGCGCAAGTCAAGGTGCTGGTCGGTCGAGTGGTTCAGCTTGTCCGCGAGGGTGTGACTGGCATGGACTTGTTGGAAGTCTTCCTTCGGAGGCGCATCCAACCGCTTCAGGCTCGTGACCACCCGATGTGGCTGTACTCGGGTCTCGAAGACACCACTCGGATTCACCCAGAGGAGGTCACTGACGAGATTTTGGAAGGGTGGCTGTCAAGTATCACAGGGAACAAGGACCACACCCGAGGAGCCAGGAGGATTCCTCCACTCGACCAAACATACGAAGTGGACAAGGTCTGACCTTGCGTTTCCGACTGTGATCTTGCTTTCTTTATTTGTTCTTTTTGGATCAGTCGATTGAATTTTGTCTCGTTTGTTGTCCTCTAGGCCACTACTGAGATGTACTCGACACCCAATGGAGCACAGGAGCAGGCCGAGGAAGGAAAGGCGAGCGGAGGCGAAAGTGGAGACGAGGGAGAAGAGTGGGAATCTAACGGCGAAGGAGAGGGGGATGCCGACGATGACTCCAGTGAAGAGGAGGAGGAAGAAGTCGAACCTCCCCGCTCGGAACGGCGATCCAAGCTTACACACGACCCTGCATGGGAACGTGGTAAGGCGACTGTCCCTGTTGGGCAGTCGTCGAAGCGCCCTCGGACCTCATCTCCAGCGCCAACAGAAAAAGCTCCCAAGCACCCACGCGCGACGCCGTCCAAGCCGCCCAAGGCTCTGCCCAAGATGAAGATGACTGTCCCCACCATTTCTGGGTAATAGTAGAATTTGTTTTCCTTTGTCGAACGTGACGGACTCTTGGTCGACTCATTGAATAAGTTGATTGACTTTTGAAATTTGCAGTGCTGCCACCTCAGAGATCTCCGCCAAGGACGATGATCAAGAGATGGAAGACGCTGTTACCTCCAACCCCGGTATGATTACTGATGCTCTGCTTTTAGTCGACTGACGATTTCTTATAATTCCGGTCGATTGGATTTTCTTGTAGCTCCTCCTCATGTCATTGACCTCCCTGATGATGACGATGAAGTGCCACTGAGGGCACGAAGGAACAGGAGGGCGCCGGCTGGCAAGACCCCACAAACTACTCCGGCGCCTGAGGCCGCAGTCCGGGGGGGGGGGGTGATACCACTCGGGTTTCTGTGACCTTCGCTGAACCTCTGACGAGTGTCCGGCCTTCGACGTCGACTGCAAATCCGCCTTCGCTTTTTGCCACACACCACGTCCCTGAGGACCAAGTGGGTGCCGCTAAAGAGGCTATACGCCAGGCGGGGATCATGATGGAGCAAGTGAAGGTGGTTCGGGAAGCCAGCCAAGCAGCTTATGACGCGAGCTCAGCTCTTCAGAGCAACATCCAGGTCAGTCGATTCACCGCTTGTTCTGTTAGGATATGCTATCTGAAGAATCTATTTTTCGAAGATCTTTATATCTGTACGCCCACTGGGTGTGTCTATTAATATTTTTGACGAGTGGGGGCACGCTAAGTGCACCCACTGGGTGTAGTCCCCGAGACTACGGTGGACTGTTGGCAGTCGATTGTAGTCTTTATATTGTGTTGCTTTAGCTGAACTTCTTCACTCGGTCTGGTCAGGCCATGTCGAATGGAACTGTACACGGTCGGCTGCGGGTAGTCGATTTTTTTTGGTCGAACTAGTGGGGGCACGCTGAGTGCACCCACTAGGTGTAGTCCCCGAGACTACCATCGAATGTTTTTTATTCGGCTGTAGTCTTAGAAACGCCATCATTGTCTCTTAGTTACTCGGAAGCAACTTATCTTGGATGTCTGTCGACTGATTTTTTACAGAAATCCTGCGAACTTGTGGCTCGCTACATTGAGTTGGAGAACAAACACATCCAGCTGAACCTTGACTTGAAGCTTGCTCAGGAGAACTTGCAGAAGGCGAGGGACGAAGCAAAAGGTATGGCTGGTGAGCTTTTGTTGACTGTCCTTTCTTTCTGGCCATCCTCGGTGTTGATCTCACTTGCTGTTTCGCAGACAAAATGGAGGAGGCTCTGAAGAAGAAGGATCAAGACCTTGCCGAAGCGCAGAAGGAGGCCCTGAACAAAATGAAGCTTGCTGAAGAAAAACTGGCTTCAGTCGGTACTCTTGAAAAGGAAAACTCCAGGCTGAAAACTGCTCTCGACGCGGCTAATCGAGAGGTCAGTCGTCTGAAGAATGGCAATATACCTCTGAATGACAAGGCAGGTGAACTGGCAGGGAAGAGGAACGATCTGGAGGCTTATCTCGGTGGACTCGCCAAGAAGCTGTTCATCATGCTCGAGGGTAATTACTCCGGCCCGACTGACTTGTAGTTACCAAATCTGCGTAGAGCCACTGACTTATCCTTGAATTGTGTTTACAGAATTCTGCCAGAACTTCGAAGAGGAGACCAGTCGAGTGGAGACAGACTTGGACCCCATCAATTCTCCAGTGAAGGATGAGGCTGCTATGAACGTGCTCCGACTGGAATCTCGTGTTGCCGGCGTTGTTGACTATCTTGCTCGGTTGAAGGTTGCGATGTCACGGATCGACACGTCGCTCTGGCCTGGGACGACGCTTCAGAATGACCTCGAGTCCCTGATGACTCGACTGAATGAAGTCCTAGGTCGAGTGGCGGAATGGAAGAAATCTTCTGCTAGATGTGGCGCTGATGTCGCTCTGTCTCTGGTCCGCGTCCACTGCAAGGAGGCGCGAGAAGAAAAGTTGGCCGCCATCCAAGTTGCCAATACCAGGAAGCACAACTTTCAAGACTTCATGGAGACTTTCATTGCTGCTGCCACTCGCATTGCAGACGGGATCGACTTGGACGAGTTCGTCGCCCCTTCCAGTCCTCCGCATGAGGAATAAAAACTTTTATGCTTCACTTTAAATTTGCCTCGGAATGCCGAGTGGATTTTGTAACCGTTAAACTCTGTCGAGCTGGAGGCTCGAGTACTTTGATCTGCGGTCTAGAACCTTTGGATCTTATCTGAACTTGATTTATCATTGAATATCTTCATGAATTATCTGTCGAGCGGAACTTGTTATTCACTCGAAATAACTTTGTATTTGTGGTGCAACTCCGAAGGAGAAGGTAGCAGTCGATTTGCACCTCGTCGTCCTTGCGGATTGGGATGTGTTTCGTACTTAGGCGAGCACTGGGCTGCAACTAAGCCTCCGAGTGGAAGGTCTGCTCTCCACTCGGTAGGATTTTAAAAACTTAGGCGAGTACTGGACTACAGCTAAGCCCCCGAGTGGGAGGTCTGCTCTCCACTCGGTAGGATTTTTTCAAACTTAGGCGAGTACTGGACTGCAGCTAAGCCCCCGAGTGGGAGGTCTGCTCTCCACTCGGTAGGATTTTTTCAAACTTAGGCGAGTACTGGACTGCAGCTAAGCCCCCGAGTGGGAGGTCTGCTCTCCACTCGGTAGGATTTTTTCAAACTTAGGCGAGTACTGGACTGCAGCTAAGCCCCCGAGTGGGAGGTCTGCTCTCCACTCGGTAGGATTTTTTCAAACTTAGGCCAGTACTGGAATGCAGCTAAGCCCCCCGAGTGGGAGGTCTGCTCACCACTCAGTAGGATTTTTAAATACTTAGGCAAGCACTGGGCTGCAACTAAGCCTCAGAGTGAGAGGTTTGCTCTCCACTCGGTAGGATTTTTAAACACTTAGGCGAGCACTGGGCTGCAGCTAAGCCTCCGAGTGGGAGTCTGGCTCACCACTCAGTAGGATTTTTAAACACTTAGGCGAGCACTGGGCTGCAGCTAAGCCTCCGAGTGGGAGTCTGGCTCACCACTCGGTAGGATTTTTGAACACTTAGGCGAGCACTGGGCTGCAGCTAAGCCTCCAAGTGGGAGTCTGGCTCACCACTCGGTAGGATTTTTAAACACTTAGGCGAGCACTGGGCTGCAGCTAAGCCTCCGAGTGGGAGGTTTGCTCTCCACTCGGTAGGATTTTTAAACACTTAGGCGAGCACTGGGCTGCAGCTAAGCCTCCGAGTGGGAGGTTTGCTCTCCACTCGGTAGGATTTTTAAACACTTAGGCGAGCACTGGGCTGCAGCTAAGCCTCCGAGTGGGAGTCTGGCTCACCACTCGGTAGGATTTTTAAACACTTAGGAGAGCACTGGCCTGCAGCTAAGCCTCCGAGTGGGAGTCTGGCTCGCCACTCGGTAGGATTTTTAAACACTTAGGCGAGCACTAAGCTGCAGCTAAGCCTCCGAGTGGGAGTCTGGCTCGCCACTCGGTAGGATTTTTGAACACTTAGGCGAGCACTGAGCTGCAGCTAAGCCTCCGAGTGGGAGTCTGGCTCACCACTCGGTAGGATTTTTTTTACAAACTTAGGCGAAACGGATTCGCAGCTAAGCCACCCACTGGGGGATTTCACACGCAAACAAAAGCAACAACAATTATAGGAAAATTTGTAACACTCTTGTCTTTGATAAATAGACTACAGAAGTTTTTCTTATTACATCTCATCCGAGTGAGAATTCAAGTGTGAAAGGGGCGGAGCAGTTCTGCATTCCAAGCTCGTGGCTCATCGATCTGGCGATCGACATTGTAAAGGTGATACGCTCCATTGTGGAGGACTTTGATGACGATGAAGGGACCTTCCCAAGTAGGAGCGAGCTTGTGTGGTTTCTGTTGATCCACTCAGAGGACCAAATCTCCTTCTTGGAAGGCTCGACTCTTAACATTTCTGGCATGGAATCGACGCAAGTCTTGCTGATAAATGGTCGATCGGATCATAGCCATTTCTCTTTCTTCTTCCAGGAGGTCGACTGCGTCTTGCCGGGCTTGTTCTGCTTCATCTTCGGTATAAAGCTCGACTCGGGGTGCATTGTGAAGTAGATCACTCGACAGGACTGCTTCCGCTCCGTAAACCAGAAAGAACGGAGTTCTTCCAGTTGACTGATTCGGGGTGGTCCTCAATCCCCACAGAACTGACGGAAGCTCGTCGACCCAAGCGCTTGCTGCGTGCTTGAGATCACGCATCAGCCGGGGCTTTAGTCCTTTGAGAATCAGACCATTTGCCCTTTCTGCTTGTCCATTCGACTGGGGGTGGGCGACTGATGCGTAGTCGACTCGTGTGCCTTGAGAGGCGCAAAAAGCTCTGAACTTGTCTGAATCAAAGTTTGACCCATTGTCGGTGATGATGCTATGCGGGACTCCATATCTGAATGTTAACTCTCTGACGAAACTGATAGCAGTGCAAGCATCAAGATTCTTGATAGGCTTAGCTTCAATCCATTTGGTAAACTTGTCGACCGCCACAAGCACATGTGTGAAACCACTCCTGCCTATTCTCAATGGGCCAACCATGTCCAGTCCCCAAACAGCGAAGGGCCAGACGAGTGGAATGGTCTTCAGGGCTGATCCAGGCTTGTGCGACATGTTGGAGTAGAACTGGCACCCTTCACACTTTTCGACTATCTTTTTTGCAATTTCATTCGCTCTTGGCCAGTAAAATCCCGCTCGGTATGCTTTAGCCACAATGGTCCGAGAGGACGCATGATGACCACAGGTCCCCGAGTGGATATCATCAAGGATTATCTGACCTTCTTCTGGTGTTATACACTTCTGACCGACTCCAGTCGCGCTTTCTCTATACAACTGTCCCTTTATGACTGTAAAGGCCTTGGATCAACGGACGATCTGTCGAGCCTCTTCTTCGTCCTCCGGGAGTTCCTTTCTCAGGATATACGTGATGTATGGCATCGTCCAGTCAGGGGTGATTGCCAAAACTTCCATGATTAGGTCGACCACTGCCGGAATTTCAACTTCAGTCAGATCTGTGGCACTCTTTGGCTGCGGGGCTTCATCTATAAAAGGATCTTCTTGGACTGGTGGTGAGTGGATGTGTTCCAAAAACACATTGCTGGGGATGGCTTCTCTCTTGGAGCCTATCTTTGCCAAATCATCAGCCGCTTGATTTTTCAGTCGGGGGATGTGATGAAGCTCTAACCCCTCGAATTTCTTCTCTAACTTTCTCGCTGCATTGCAATAACCAGTCATAGCTGGACTTCTGATGTCCCATTCTTTCATCACCTGATTAACCACCAAATTTGAGTCGCCATAGACCATGAGGCGACGGACGCCGAGTGAAATGGCCATGCGCAACCCATACAAAAGTGCTTCATATTCTGCTTCGTTATTGGAGGAATCGAAGTGAATCTGGAGAACATATCTGAGCTTATCTCCTCGGGGGGAAACCAATACTACCCCAGCATCGGAACCATTCAGCATCTTAGATCCATCGAAGAACATGGTCTAGTGCTCCGAGTGAACTTGAGTCGGAAGTTGCTGTTCGATCCACTCGGCGACAAATCTGCAATTGCTTGGGACTTGATAGCTTTCTTTGCCTCAAACTTGATATCTAGGGGAAGAAGGTCAATCGCCCATTTGGCCACTCGACCAGTTGCATCTCTGTTATGCAAAATCTCTGATAGTGGAGCGTCGTTGACGACTGTAATGGAATGATCAGAGAAGTAATGTGCAACCTTCTTCGTGGTCACATAAATCCCATATACAAGCTTCTGGTAATGAGGATATCTTTGCTTTGAAGGAGTCAAAACTTCAGAAACATAATATACTGGGCGCTGAACTTTGAAGGCCTTTCCTTCTTCTTCCCGCTCGACCGTAAGTACTGTACTGACAACTTGTCCTGTGGCTGCAATGTAAATCAGCAAAGGCTCCTTGCTGATTGGGGCAGCAAGCACCGGCTGGGTGGAGAGCAGAGCTTTGAGCTCTGTAAACGCTGCATCAGCTTCTGGAGTCCACTCGAACTTGTCGGACTTCTTCATCAGTTGGTAAAGAGGCAATGCCTTTTCACCGAGGCGAGAGATGAATTGACTTAAAGCGGCCAAGCATCCTGTAAGCTTCTGGACGTCATGCACACGCACAGGACGTTTCATCCGGAGTATAGTACCAATTTTTTCAGGATTGGCGTCGATTCCCCGTTCGGAAACGAGAAAACCGAGTAACTTCCCACCTGGAACTCCGAACGTGCACTTTGACGGATTGAGCTTGATATCATACCTCCTGAGGTTGGCAAAGGTTTGAGCAAGGTCAGTCAGCAGGTCGGAACCCTTCTGTGACTTGACCAAAATATCATCCATGTATGCCTCCACATTCCGACTGATTTGAGTGAGCAAACACTTCTGAATCATCCTCATGAACGTGGCTCCGGCATTCTTGAGGTCGAACGACTTGGTGACATAACAGAAGCACCCGAATGGAGTGATGAAAGTTGTTTTGATCTCGTCGGGCCCGTACAAACGGATCTATGGTCCCCGGAATAGGCGTCTAGGAAAGACAAACGCTCACATCCCGCAGTCGAGTCGACTATCTGGTCGATGCGGGGGAGAGGAAAATGATCTTTCGGGCAGGCCCGATTGATATGCTTGAAATCAATGCACATGCGAAGTGACTTGTCCTTCTTGGGGACCATGACAACATTGGCGAGCCACTCGGAGTGGTAAATTTCTCGGATGAACTCCGCTGCTAAGAGCCGAGCCACCTCCTCGCCAATGGCCTTCCTCTTCTGGACGGCGGACCGTCGAAGATGTTCTTTCACAGGTTTAAATTTTGGGTCGACTCGTAGACGGTGCTCAGCCAGCCCCCTGGGAACTCCAGGCATGTCAGCAGGCTTCCATGCGAAGATGTCCCAGTTCTCACGGAGGAACTGGATGAGCTCTTCTTCCTATTTGGAGTCAACCGTCGTTGAGATGTGAGTCGGAGCAGTGTTTGGATCGGTCGGGTGAATGTGAACTGCCTTCATTTCACCGGACGACTGAAAAGCTGATTCTAATGCAGGCTTCTTAGCTCGTAGCAACTCACTCGGATCTGCAGTCTTCTGATACTCTTGCAGCTCGACCACCGCCATCTGAGCGTCAGCAATCTTTGAGCCTTTCTGAAAACACTCTTCTGCTTTCTTCCGATTGCCTGTAACAGTGATCACACCTTTGGGACCAGGCATCTTCAATTTGAGATACACATAACATGGTCGAGCCATGAAGCGTGCATAAGCTGGCCTGCCCAAAATAGCGTGATAAGCACTTTGGAAATCCACAACTTCGAATGTGAACTTTTCCTTGTGGTAATTCTTGGAATCACCGAAAACCACATCAAGAGCAATTTGGCCGAGTGACTCAGCTTTCTTCCCAGGAATGACTCCATGGAAACTCATGTTACTGGTGCTGAGCCTGGACATCGGAATGCCCATCCCTTTCAATGTTTCTGCATACAGTATGTTCAAACCGCTGCCTCCATCCATCAGGACTTTGGTCAGTCGAGTGCCTTCGACAACTGGGTCGACCACCAGAGCTTGCCTCCCAGGGGTGGCAATGTGCATAGGGTGATCAGACTGGTCGAATGTGATGGCAGTCTGGGTCCTTCAGATAATTGGGTGTTGCCGGAGCAACCATATTTACCTCACGGTTAATAACCTTCAGTCGACTTTTGCTCTCAACATCAGCAAAAATCATCAAGGTGGAATTGACCTGGGGATACCCATCGTCACTATCTTCCTTGTCCTCAACTTTGTCCGACTCCTTTTCCTTATCTTTGGACTGATTGCCCTGAAACTGCTGGATCAAAAGCCGACACTGTTGAGTGGTATGCTTTGGGTAAATGAGTTTACCCTCTTCATCTTTCTTGGTGTGGATGTGACACGGTAGATCCAAAATATCATTTCCATCTTGGTCTTTAACTTTCTTGGGGTTCCAAGGTCCTTTGGGTTTTCCCTTAAATTTTCCCTAGGTTACGGCCAGGGCCTCCCCAGGAGCGGCTGGCTCGGCTTTCCGCTTCTGTTTCCGACTAGAATTTCCTCCGGTTTCCTGGGCGACTGCTTTATGCTTGCCACTCAGGAGTCGATCCTCATCTTCACCATTAGCGTATTTGGTGGCAATCTCCATCATCCGATTCAGAGACATCTCTCCGGTTCGACCGAGCTTCAGATTCAATTCTCTGTACTTAACGCCTTCTTTAAAGGCACAAACTGCTTGATGATCTGGTACATTTTCAACTGTGTGATGCAATGTGATCCACCTCTGGATGTAATCCCTTAGAGTTTCATTCGGTTTCTGCACGCAAGACCGCAATTCCGTAAGGCCTGCAGGTCACTTGCATGTTCCTTCAAATGTGGTGACAAACACTCGGGAGAGATCCTCCCAAGTGTAAATGCTGCTGGGTGCTAACTGATTTAGCCACGCTCTGGCCGAGCCTTCTAACATGAGAGGCAGGTGCTTCATGGCTACCTCATCGTTCCCACCGCCAATCTGGACAGCCACTCGGTAATCTTCGAGCCAAGTATCGGGCTTGGACTCACTGGTGAACTTACTAACTCCAGTCGCCAACCTGAAGTTGGGAGGAATTACAGCGGCTCTGATGGCTTGACTGAAACACTCCGGCCCTGAAACATGTACTCTGCTACTGGTAGGCGCATCTCTGTCGTGGCCTTCTTGGTGAGCTCTATTCATGTCGACCAAACCTTGAACGAGAATGGATCTCGCATCAAAGCCTGGTTCCCTGGGGTCGACTGGAATTCTCCGCCCAACACTATGAGGGCATATGTCAACCTGCTGTCGAGGCACATATGATCCGCTCCTCGGGGGAGGGGTTGGCACTCAACGTCGATCATCACGATCGAATCGGTGATCATACTGCTCATTCCTTCTGTACTGATCACGCCGGTCTCCACGTCCCTCACGCCTCAGAGGCGATCTTGGGCTGTGAGCCGACTGGACTGTATCTGCTACATCGGATCAACTGTGGATCCTGTTCCGCGACTGAGAAACAGCGGAATTCTAGTCTCCCGCTGCCAGGAGCAACGCTCTGATTTGCAACAAGCCTCTGCCAGCCTCTGACTGGGAGGGCTGAATCGACTCTGCTATACAGGCCGCAGCCGCCAAATTCTGAATCGGAGTACGATATACCTGCAGGGGCGGAAAGAGTTGACGTCGACTGGATTCTGGAGCCCGTTGACGCGCTCGCTCATCGAGTATTCACTGGAGATTCTCCAGTCGAGTGCACTCGGCCAAGTTAGCCAAGCGCGCATCCTCCAAGGCTTGGGCCTCGGGGGTTTCTCCAACGATAGGAGTGTGGAGTGCATCCATGTTCCGGCGGCGAAGCTCCTCCCGCTGCAATGACGTGAGAGGCTCGGGGAGATACTCCTCGTGAGGACGCGACGGGTCGCCCCCATCCGCGCCTCTGTCAGCGCGGGGGAAACCGGGAGGACTGTGTCACTGCTGTCGCATTCAGATACGGTCTCTGCGGAGCCAGTCGACATGTCAAACAGGCCATAGAGGGATTCGTCGGGCTCGATTGCCGCGACTTGTGGGGTGGCCGACTGGCGGGCCACCGCATGCCTCACCCACCTCTGAAGCCTTGACCGACCGGAGCACTTGCGCCGGCGAGAAACAGGGCGGGGAGATGCCACGGGAGCCGACCGATACTCGGTCGACGGCTGCCGCAGGAGGACACCACGGACGCATGCGCGAAAGTGCGTCGCCCCGCGGACGGGGAGCGCGTCGACGTCGAGTGGAGCCTCCTGAAGCCAAGTGGAGTCATCGGCGATGAACGTGAGCGTGCCGAGACGGATCTCGCGGCCCTCCACCAAATCTCCGCCCAAAACCATGATCAAGGAGATCGGAAAAAATCGCCAACTTCTCAAACTAGGCGCTAAGACTCCTAGCCCCACGGTGGGCGCCAACTGTCGTGGTTCTAACTCTGATAGTGATGTAGGGGGCTATGTATGGAGTGGCTAGATCTTAGCTATGGAGGAGTTGTAAGCGCACGAGGATTACGAGTTTAGGCCCTTCTCGGAGGAAGTAACAGCCCTACGTCTCGGTGCCCGGAGGCGGTCGACTGAATCATGTGTGTATGAATAACAGGGGTGCCAACCCTTGATACTGAGGAGGGGGGTGGCTTATATAGAGTTCGCCAGGCCCCTCCAGCCCTCAGTAATGCAAGGTTTAAAGTACATTAAGACTGGGGGTTACCGGTAACGCCCCTAATAAAGTGCTATGATGACCATAAAAGCTACTTAATGACCGACCGTTTGCATGCAGGGTGACTTTAGATCTCCTGGCAGTCGAGTGGTTGGAATTTGGTCGAGTGATTACTTCGTGGTCGAGTGTCTTGAATCTGTCGAGTGGGATACCTCCAAGTCGATTGAAAGGTGACTTCTTCTAGGGATGTCCTTGGGTAGGGTACTTAGGACAGGTCCATGCCCCTATCCTAGGTACATAGCTTCATCACTACAAGCATATAATTCTTATTACTCTGCGCATAAGCAAATTTCTTCTCATTCGGAATAGTGGGAGCAAACTCAACAAAATAACAATCATGTGATTGAAAATTAAGATCAATATGACAAGTTTCATGGTTATCATTATTCTTTAAAGCATACGTGTCATCACAATAATCATCATAAATAGGAGGCATGCTTTCATCACAATAAATTTGCTCATCAAAACATGGGGGACAAAAAATATCATCTTCATCAAACATAGCTTCCCCAAGCTTGTGGCTTTGCATATCATTAGCATCATGGATATTCAAGGAATTCATACTAACAACATTGCAATCATGCTCATCATTCAAATATTTAGTGCCACCGGAGAAGGATTGCCCCCTCCGGCAAGGTGCCGGAACGGGTCTAGATTGGTTTTTGGTGGCTACGGAGGCTTCTGGCGGCAGAACTCCTGATCTAATCTCCGTTCTAGAAGTTTTAGGTTTCGTAGGTATATATGAGTGCAGGAGGTACGTCGGTGGACCGAAGGGGGGGCCATGAGGCAGGGGGCGTGCCCCCTACCCTCATGAGCTCCTCCTTCATCTTCTGACGTAGGGTCCAAGTCTATCCGGTAGGTTTCCTTCCAAAAATAACTTCTCCAGTTGATTTTGTTCCGTTTCGACTTCGTTTGATATTCCTTTTCTTCGAAACACTCAAATAGGCAAAAAAACAGCAAATCTGGGCTGGGCCTCCGGTTAATAGGTTAGTCCCAAAAGTAATATAAAAGTGGAAAATAAAGCCCAATATTGCCCAAAACAGTAGATAATATAGCATGGAGTAATCAAAAATTATAGATACGTTGGAGACGTATCAGTAACCCAACCGCGCCATCAATCACGACGCCTGGGGAATAAGCGAGTTTTACCAGGCAAGTGGGGAGGCACGCAGTTTCTACCGCCCTTATAAAGGGATAAGGACTCCTCTTTTTTACCCACGCCTTCTTCCTCCCTGCCCATCCATTCTCGCGTACTCGAGCTCCAGCGCCCAAGTTCGCATCTTCTCCGCAAAAACACTCCGAACATGTCCGAAGCAGGAGGCAAGTGGATGGCCTCCTCCGTCACAGAGGAGAACATCACGAAGCTCCGGCAAGTCGGATACCTGGTCGCAGATATTGCACACCGTCTCCCAGGCATGGGGCAGATCGTTCCTACACCTGAGCCCCATGAAAGGGTTGTATTCCTTACCCATTTCGTCCGCGGGCTGGGATTTCCCCTCCACCCATTTGTTTGCGGGCTCATGTTCTACTACGGGCTGGACTTCCATGATCTGGCCCCCAATTTCGTCCTCAACATCTTGGCGTTTATTGTCGTGTGTGAGGCCTTCCTCCGCATCAAGCCCCACTTTGGCCTGTGGCTGAAGACCTTCAATGTTAAACCAAAGGTGGTGGTCGGCCAGCAAGCAGAGTGCGGAGGTGCCATGGTGGGAAAAATGCCCAACGTCACCTGGCTCGAAGGCTCCTATGTGGAGACCGTAAAGGGGTGGCAATCAGGGTGGTTCTACATTACCGAGCCACGCGACATCAACTAGGCGGCGCCCCCCGAATTCCGATCCGGCATCCCCATGAGGCTCACCTCCTGGAAAGAGAAGGGCTTATCTTGGGGTTCATCGGTGGAGCTGACCAGACTCCAGAACTGCATTAAAAACATGATAAGTAAGAAAATCAAGCTTGTCAACATGGTCCAGGTCATGCTCTTCTGCCGGAACCTCCCGTGTCAAAGACGTGCATTCAATATGTGGGAGTTCGACTTAGCAAAGCACCAAATGCTACGAGAGCTCTTCGACACGACGCACCAGGACATCTGGAGGGTATTGTTCAAGTCTGCCGAGGTATCTCCTCCCCTTACCGAGGACCGCGGACTCAGCGCAAATTGCCCTGCTAATCCGGTAAGCTCCTTATATCGCATAAGGTGTTTCTTTCCCGAGTATAATTATGTGAGGGATCTGAGCCCCCACATTTTTTGACAGGAATGGGTCGCTACAGCAGAGCGGATTGACTGTCCGGCCCCGCTGCCTGAAGATCCAGCAAGTACTCTCCTGATGGAGATGCTGGTTCCGGCGCCCTATGAGGCGCCGGAGAAGAAGGCCAAGAAGAAGGCCGCGGGGACCAGGAAAGGTCTCTGGCGTAAGGTTGTATTGGAATCGTCGTCCGATAACACCGAGACGCCCTCCTCCCATGAAGACAAGGACGAGGAAGAGGAAAATTCTCCCCATCCATCCGGGGGATAAGAAAAGGAAGGCCGCCCCATTCGGGGAGGCTGAAGGGTCCAAGAAGGGAAGAGCCCTCCTTCCGGACCGTTCCACCATGGCCGCGTTCAACGACGAGGAGTGGTTGCCCAGGGACAAGCCCCTGGTGAAGTCGTAAGTATCCGGATACCATAACAGTTCTTGTATATTTCTTTTTATTGTTTCTTATCATGCCGAACATGATCATGCAGCCCACCCAAGGATCGTATCGACGTACCCTCTTCGGATGGGTCTCTGGGCGTGTCGGAGATGAATAGTGATTCGCTCCCGACTGCCTCCTCCCCTCGCCCTACGGACGACGCCGAGGTGTTGTCCCAAAGGGCACCAAGCCAAGGGAAGGTAGTTCTGGGGGTGCCCCCAGGCGACCTCCCGGACGCCGGGCGCATGGGAGGCAAGGCTCCCGTGGGCCCTAAGGACGGGGGCAGCAAGTCCGGCCCCCGGCCGAATACTGCGCCGGAACCTCCCGTGGTTCTGGACTATGTCGGGCGACCCCTCACAAAGGGGGCGAGCCATCTGTGCCGATGGCCTCTGTCCATCGAGAGGCACCGGACAACTTGCTGGAAGCGCTTCATGGTGCTTAAAGTGACGAAGAGCACCGCACTGTCATGAGTGCGGTGGTAGAGAAGGTTCAGTCCGCTAAAAGCAGACTGACTGAAGCCTGTGCCAGCCTCTTAACATGCTTTGAGGTAACTAGTCAATTTATAAGAAAATGCTATAGCATAGACAGTAGCCCCTGATTCTCTATTTGGCGTTCGCAAAGAAAGGCCGAACAGAGGATCAAATAATAATCACAGGAGTCTAATCAGAATGTGTCTTATGTGAATAAGCAGGCTTTGCTGCTGGCCGCTGTTGGGGAACGTAGCAGAAATTCAAAATTTTCTACACATCACCAAGATCAATCTATGGAGTAATCTAGCAACGAGGGGAAGGAGAGTGCATCTACATACCCTTGTAGATCGCTAAGCGGAAGCGTTCAAGTGAACGGGGTTGATGGAGTCGTACTCGTCTTGATCCAAATCACCGATGATCCTAGTGCCGAACGGACGGCACCTCCGTGTTCAACACACGTACAACCCGGTGACGTCTCCTACGCCTTGATCCAGCAAGGGGAGAAGGAGAGGTTGGGGAAGACTCCATCCAGCAGCAGCACGACAGCGTGGTGGTGGTGGAGCGCGGGACTCCAGCAGGGCTTTGCCAAGCACTACGAGAGACGAGGAGGAAGAAGGGTAGGGCTGCGCCAACAGGTAGATTCAATCGTATCTTGGGCTGCCCCTTTGCTCAAGTATATATAGGGGAAGGGGAGGGGCTGCGCCCCCACCTAGGGTTCCCACCCTAGGGGTGGCGGCAGCCCCAATCCCATCTGGGGTGGCGGCCAAGTGGAGGGGGAGAGGGAGGCGCACCAGGCATGGGCCTTAGGGCCCATCTGCCCTTAGGGTTTGCCCCCTCTTCCCCTTAGGCGCATGGGCCTTGGTGGGGAGGCGCCTAGGTGGGCTGGTCCCTTCCCACTATTGGCCCATGTATGCCTCCGGGGCTGGTGGCCCCACCTAGTGGACCCTCGGACCCCTCCGGTGGTCCCGGTACACTGCCGGTGATGCCTGGAACACTTTCGGTGGCCAAAACCATACTTCCTATATATCAATCTTTACCTCCGGACCATTCCGGAACTCCTCGTGACGTCCGGGATCTCATCCGAGACTCCGAACAACATTCGGTAACCGCGTACATACTTTCCCTATAACCCTAGCGTCATCGAACCTTAAGTGTGTAGACCCTACTGGTTCGGGAACCATGAAGACATGACTGAGACAACTCTCCGGCCAATAACCAACAGCGGGATCTGGATACCCATGTTGGCTCCCACATGTTCCACGATGATCTCATCAGATGAACCACGATGTCAAGGATTCAATCAATCCCGTATGCAATTCCCTTTGTCCATCGGTATGATACTTGCCCGAGATTCGATCGTCGGTATCCCGATACCTTGTTCAATCTCGTTACCGGCAAGTCTCTTTACTCGTTCCGTAACACATCATCACGTGATGAACTCCTTGATCACATTGTGCACATTATGATGATGTCCTACCGAGTGGGCCCAGAGATACCTCTCTGTTTACACGGAGTGACAAATCCCAGTCTCGATTCGTCTCAACCCAACAGACACTTTCGGAGATACCTGTAGTGTACCTTTATAGCCATCCAGTTACGTTGTGACGTTTGGCACACCCAAAGCACTCCTACGGTATCCGGGAGTTGCACAATCTCATGGTCTAAGGAAATGATACTTGACATTAGAAAAGCTTTAGCAAATGAACTACACGATCTTTGTGCTAGGCTTAGGATTGGGTCTTGTCCATCACATCATTCTCCTAATGATGTGATCCCGTTATCAACGACATCCAATGTCCATGGTCAGGAAACCGTAACCATCTATTGATCAACGAGCTAGTCAACTAGAGGCTTACTAGGGACATGGTGTTGTCTATGTATCCACACATGTATCTGAGTTTCCTATCAATACAATTCTAGCATGGATAATAAACGATTATCATGAACAATGAAATATAATAATAATAACCAATTTATTATTGCCTCTAGGGCATATTTCCAACAGCCGCTGCCACTCGCACTGCGGAGGTCTTCGCACTGAAGCGGGACCTTGAGCGGTCTGAAAAAGAGCTCGGCCTTACCAAGAGGCAGCTCAAAGAGAACAAAGGTAAGTAATACCCGTCCGTATATTGATAAGGAATAAAAAAGAATGTGGTTGTTAAGTCACAGGATCATCATGAATTTTGCTAGGGGCCACGACCGAAGTGGCGGCCCTAAAGGAGGCGCTGTCCGAGGCCAAAGACAAAGCGGCCAAGGAGCGCACCGAGCGCGAGAAGCAAGAAGCTCGAGTCGGCGAGGTGCAGCAAGAGCTCCGGGATTTCGTAAAAAAAATACGAGGCCTTGGAGCATGATCTAAGACGCAAGGGTCTGAGCTTGCGAAGGCCCTTGAGAATGCAAAAAATGCCAAGGCCGAAGCCCACAAGGCCCTCCAGGAGCTTCAGGCGGTCTAGAAGATAGCGGCGGGTAAGGAATTCATTATGCAAAGCAAGCATCCGAAGGCAACTTTCCTCTTACTTACCCGAGTTCGGAGCTCTCCAGGAGCGTTCGCAGATCTTGCCAGCAGTGTGTCCGATGCCGCAGACCCTTGCGTCTCAAGTATACTAGGACCGTCGAGCTTGCGAAGGGCCTCATAGTCCGGATGTGGCCTGGCGAGCCCCTGCCTGGCAGCTACTTCGGCCTGGTGAGGCGTCTTGTGAATGCCTTCCCATGGCTTGAAGTCATAAAGCGGTCCGTCTGCATTGAGGGTGCACGCAAGGCTTTTTCCCAAGCGAAAGTTCTCTAGGCGAAGATGGATGCCGAGAAGCTGGTGAAGGAGGGGCCACCGGAGGGCAAGGAGCATCGCCGCCCTGAAAATTATTATGACAACGTCCTGAGGGGTGTCCGCCTTGTGGCGGAGGAATGTTCTAAGGATGTAATATTTGAGTGAATGTAATCATGTGATCCTGTAATATGAAAACGAGTTCGTCTACGCAATATAACGCTTGTTGATTTAACATATTACCTTATGTGTGGCTGTTTATAAAATCTGAGAGTTGGCCATTCGTCGGCTTCTATCCCCATGTAGCTAGTACTGAGGTGTTCGGGATAAATCTGATCACTCTTTATCCCAGTTTTGGGTCCTTCGAAGGAAGTGTTCAGCACAACGAACCAGGCAATCAGACTATAAGGCTTTATCACTCTCACCTAGCCATAGAAGTCTATAATTCTAAATTTTGGGGAAGCCCCTAGTATTCGGAAGGCCGAACTTGGGGTGCTAGGAACGCCTAAATCGGACAAGGCCGACTCCTTGCCTGAAGTGGAAAAAATCTTTAGGGATTTGGGACCTCTCGAACAGCGACCAGCTCTCGCCGCATCATGACAGTTAGTTTTCAGCTTTCTCTACTCAGGTGCTCGTTCGGAAGAACCGGGACACAATCGCAGTAGTTCTTCCAGTGCTGCCTTTGCCGATATAGCGGAACGTAAGGCACCGAAACATGGGAGCCGGGCAAACCCAACTATTGACCCAAGACATGATTCGGAGCTGATGCTTATAATGCTATAAGTTCGGGGTGAACTTTTCTTGCCATGTTATGGGGTACACTAAAGCCCCTGGCGTACTGAACGTACCAGAATGTACGGGAGCAACTTGTCGTGAATAGACAAACAAGGAAAAAAGAAGTTGAAGAAATGTAATAATAAGCTGACGCTGTGCACTATTATTTATAGGATACGTCAAAGCGTATGTGTATAAGTAGTACAATAAGCAAAAATAGGACTATCTGACATGTCCGATCCAAGGGCGAGCTGCGTGCGGGTATGTAAAACAGGTATAACGATCGGTATGAGAAACCACCTGGGTATTCCCTTGTATGTCAAAGCTTCTTGCTCCCTTGGTGCTTCCCTACAGTAATGGGTCCGATGATCTAGCTATCAGAGAGGGCCTCCAGAGAATAGGGTCCTGAAAGGAAGAAAATGATAAAGATATACTGGTCCTGAGGCGGTTGAACCGCATTGTGGGACGTGCCATAGCCGTGCCTCGGCCTATACCCATGGTATCTTTAGTGCGTAGTTATGTATGTGCGGCGTAAATTTCGTCGCTTGACTGGGACTAGGACAGAGGCCGAATTGCTAGGCGAGCTCTGAACGCACCTGGCGATTCTGTTGCAGGTTATTCCGGACTTGCTTGAATGTGTCTGTGGACCTTGTCGCCGAATTGGCGGTTTGCCTCAAAAGACCGCTTTGCATTTCTGCTGCAAGGGCCACAGTGTGCTCCTCCGTGCGGAGCAAGCATTCTGTGTTTCCATTAACTGTTATAACCCCGCGAGGTCCTGGCATTTTGAGCTTGAGGTATGCATAATGCGGTACCGCATTGAATCTAGCGAATGCGGTTCGTCCGAGTAGTGCGTTATAGCCACTGCAGAAGGGGACGATGTCGAAGATTAACTCTTCGCTTCGGAAGTTATCCGGAGATCCGAAGACCATTTCTAGTGTGATTGAGCCCGTGCAACAGGCCTCTACACCTGGTATGGCACCTTTGAAGGTGGTTTTTGTGGGTTTGATCCTCAAGGGGTCGATACCCATTTTACGCACCGTATGCTGATAAAGCAGGTTCAGGTTGATGCCACCGTCCATAAGGACTCGAGTGAGGTGGAATCTGTCAATGATAGGATCGAGGACCAATGCGGAAGAACCGCCATGACGGATACTAGTGGGGTGGTCCCTGCAATCAAAAGTGATCGGACAAGAAGACCATGGGTTGAACTTTGGGGCGACTGGCTCCATCGCGTAGACGTTCCTGAGTGCACACTTCCGTTCCTGCTTGGGGATATGGGTTGCGTATATCATGTTCACCGTTTTCACTTGGGGAGGAAATTTCTTCTATCCTCCTGTGTTCGGCGGCCGGGGCTCCTCCTCGTCGTTGCTATGCAGCCCCTTTTCCTTGCTTTCGGCATTCAACTTGCCGGCCTGTTTGAACACCCAGCGTTCTCTGTTGGTGTGGTTGGCTGGCTTATCGGGGGTGCCGTGAATTTGACACAAGCGGTTGAGTATGCGGTCCAAATTGGACGGGCCCGGATTGTTTCTTTTGAACGCCTTTTTCCGCTGACCGGATTTAGAGCCACTGAATCCGGCATTGACTGCAGTGTCTTCGGCGTTATCGCCGTTGTTGCGGCGCTTGTATCTGTTGCGATGTGGCTTGCCGTTGCTGTCTCTGGCCTCCGATGTGCCAGGGTTGCTTGCTATGTTGTTTCTACGGGCCAACCAGCTATCCTCGCCCGCGTAGAAGCGGGTAATGAGTGTTGTGAGGGCTGCCATGGACTTTGGCTTCTCTTGGTCGAGATTTCTGGTGAGCCACTCGTCACGGATGTTATGTTTAAAGGCCGCTAGGGCTTTGGCATCCGGACAATCCACAATTTGGTTCTTTTTGGTTAGGAACCGAGTCCAAAATTTCCTGGCTGACTCTCCGGGCTATTGTGTTATGTGCCTTAAATCAGCAGCATTCGGTGGTTGCACATAAGTGCCCTGGAAGTTGTCCAGGAATGCGTCTGCCAGGTTCTCCCAACTTCCGATGGAGTTTGCTGGCAAGCTATTTAGCCAATGCCGAGCTGGTCCTTTGAGTTTTAACGGGAGGTACTTGATGGCGTGTACATCATCCCCGCCGGCCATGTGAATGTGGAGGAAGAAATCCTCTATCCATACCGCGGGGTCAGTAGTACCATCGTATGATTCAATATTCACGGGTTTAAACCCTTCCGGGAATTCATGATCCATTACTTCATCAGTGAAGCATAGGGGGTGTGTGGTGCCTCTTTGCCGGGCTATGTCACGACACAGTTCGTACGAGTCTTGTCTGCTATGTTCGGCCCAGCCGGATTTGCTTTTGGTATATCCGGCATGACGGTCATTGTCATGTGCTGGGGCGCGCCCTCGTGATCCAAAGATCAATCTTTTGTGTCCTGCTTTGTTTTCCAATACGTCTCACAGGTCCTGCGTGTTACCCCGGGCCTTTCTGTTTTTGTTTGACTGGCGACGGGGTGCGGGCTGGACTTCGGGCTTATATGCCACTTTGTCGCGGCCACGAGGTGGCCGGTCTGCCGCATCGTACGCTGGAAGCGCAGGCTTTAATGCTTCCTATTCAAGTTGGGGTAGCAACCTGCGCTTTGGGGAACTTTTGATTGGGCGCTCGAGTTTGTGTTCCTCGGCTGCTAGGACCTCAGTCCATGTATTCGCTAGCAGATCTTGCTCAGCTTGAAGCTGTTGTTGCTTTTTCTCCAGGCTTTTTGTTGTGGCAATAAGCCGGCACTTGAAGCGCTCCTGTTCGACGGGATCCTCAGGCACGATAAATTCTTCGTCGCCGAGGCTCACCTCGTCTTCGGAGAGAGGCATGTAATTGTCATCCTCTGATTCTCCGTTGATACATCTCCAACGTATCTATAATTTTTGATTGCTCCATGCTATATTATCTACTATTTTGAATGTTTATGGGCTTTATTATACACTTTTATATTATTTTTGGGACTAACCTATTAACCCAGAGCCCAGTGCCAGTTTCTGTTTTTACCTTGTTTTAGGGTTTCAAAGAAAAGGAAAATCAAACGGAGTCCAATTGACCTGAAACTTCACGGAACTCATTTTTGGAAGGAAAGAAGCCCAGAAGACTTGAAGTGCACGTAAGGGAAGCTTCAAGGAGGCCACGAGGTAGGGGGCACGCCCATCCCCCTGGGCGTGCCCTCCACCCTCGTGGGCCCCTCGTGGATCCCCTGACGTACTTCTTCCGCCTATATATCTCCATATACCCTAAAAACATCGGGGAGCACAATAGATTGGGAGTTCCGCCGCCAGAAGCCTCCGTAGACATCGAAAGCCAATCTAGACCCATTCCGGCACGCTGCTGGAGGGGGCAATCCTTCTCCGGTGGCCATCTTCATCATCCCGGTGCTCTCCATGACGAGGAGGGAGTAGTTCTCCCTCAGGGCTGAGGGTATGCATCAGTAGCTATGTGTTTGATCTCTCTCTCTCTCTCTCTCTCTCGTGTTCTTGAGGTGATACGATCTTGATGTATCGCGAGCTTTGCTATTATATTTGGATCCTATGATGTTTCTTCCCCCTCTAGTCTCTTGTAATGGATTGAGTTTCCCCTTTGAAGTTATCTTATCGTATTGAGTCTTTAAAGATTTAAGAACACTTGATGTATGTCTTGCCGTGCGTATCTGTGGTGACATTGGGATACCACGTGATTCACTTGATGTATGTTTTGGTGATCAACTTGTAGGTTCCGCCCATGAACCTATGCATAGGGGTTAGCACATGTTTTCGTCGTGATTCTCCAGTAGAAACTTTGGGGCACACTTTGAGGTTCTATGTGTTGGTTGAATAGATGAATCTGAGATTGTGTGACGCATATCGTATAATCATACCCACGGATACTTGAGGTGACATTGGAGTATCTAGGTGACATTAGGGTTTTGGTTGATTTGTGTCTTAAGGTGTTATTCTAGTACGAACTCTAGGGCTGTTTGTGACACTTATAGGAATAGCCCAACGGATTGATTGGAAAGAATAACTTTGAGGTGGTTTCGTACCCAACCATAATCTCTTCGTTCGTTCTCCGCTATTAGTGACTTTGGAGTGACTCTTTGTTGCATGTTGAGGGATAGTTATGTGATCCAATTATGTTAGTATTGTTGAGGGAACTTGCACTAGCGGAAGTATGAACCCTAGGCCTTGTTTTCTATCATTGCAATATCATTTACGCTCACTTTTATCATTAGTTACCTTGCTGTTTTTATAATTTCAGATTATAAATACCTTTATCTACTATCCATATACCACTTGTATCACCATCTCTTTGCCGAACTAGTGCACCTGTACGATTTACCATTGTATTGGGTGTGTTGGGGACACAAGAGACTCTTTGTTATTTGGTTGCAGGGTTGCTTGAGAGAGACCATCTTCATCCTACGCCTCCTATAGATTAATAAACCTTAGGTCATCCACTTGAGGGAAAATTGCTACTGTCCAACAAACCTCTGCACTTGGAGGCCCAACAACGTCTACAAGAAGAAGGTTGTGTAGTAGACATCATCCGTCTGCTGCCTGTTCCTTGGGGCTGGCATGCCCATCCTCTTGCTCAAAGCCTGGCTGGAGGGGATTGTCTCCGTCTTCGGCACTATTTGTGGCGTTATTGTCTCCTGTGCCGGTATCGCTGTTTTTGCTATGGCGGGGTTTAGAGCGGCGCCGATGACGTCGGTTCTTGGATTGCTTCTCAGGGGGATTATCCTCCATTGCCTTATTGCCATCGCTTTCTTTGGGGGTGTCCACCATGTATATATCATATGATGAGGTGGCAGTCCAGCGCCCGGTGGGCGGTGGTTCCTGTTCGTCTCCCGCATCGTCGCCCATACCGTCGATGTCTTCGGAGTTGAAGTCGAGCATGCCGGTTAGGTCGTCGACAGTGGCTATTAAGTGGGTGGTGGGTGGGGAACGAATTTCTTCGCCATCCGCTTCCCACTTGAGCCGGACATAGTTCGGCCAAAGGTCTCCTGACAAGGAGAGAGACCGTAATGAGTTTAGCATGTTGCCTAGGGGCGAGTGCTTAAAGATATCCACGGAGGTGAAATCCATGATTGGCGCCCAATCAGATTGGATGGGCACGAACGCGAGCGGTTCGGAGTCTGTGGCCGGGGATGAATCCGAGTGTCTGGCAACACATGTCTCATAGGAGGTGAAGTCAGTATTCGGCTCTATCGCCGTTGAGTGTGCGGCCTCCGTGGCGGGGTCCATCCACCCGTCCTCGGACGGCGCGATCTGTTCCGGATTGAGGGCTGGAGTAGTTACAGGTGTGATCTCCCAAACACTGTCCGATGGCAGAGCTACATCATGCTCATCATGACTGTGCGGCGTACCTAACATGGGTTCGAATCCGTCGAAGATCAAGTCTCCGCGGGTGTCGGCAATATAGTTCAAGCTTCCAAACCTGACCTGATGGCCAGGGGCATAGCTCTCGATCTGCTCCAGATGGCCGAGCGAGTTGGCGCGCAGTACGAAGCCGCCGAATACGAAGATCTGTCCAGGGAGGAAAATCTCACCCTGGATCGCATCGTTGCCGATGATCGAAGGAGCCATCAAGCCTTATGATGACGACACAGTGGAGCTCTCAATGAAAGCACCAATGTCGGTGTCAAAACCGGCGGATCTTGGGTAGGGGGTCCTGAACTGTGCGTCTAAGGCGGATGGTAACAGGAGGCGGGGGACACGGTGTTTACCCAGGTTCGGGCCCTCTCGATGGAGGTAATACCCTACTTCCTGCTTGATTGATCTTGATGATATCAGTATTACAAGAGTTGATCTACCACGAGATCGGAGAGGCTAAACCCTAGAAGCTAGCCTATGGTATGATTGTTGTTGTCCTACGGACTAAAACCCTCCGGTTTATATAGACACCGGAGGGAGCTAGGGTTACACAGAGTCGGTTACAAGGGAGGAGATCTACATATTCGAATCGCCAAGATTGCCTTCCACACAAAGGAGAGTCCCATCCGGACACGGGACGAAGTTTTCAATCTTGTATCTTCATAGTCCAACAGTCCGGCCAAAGTATATAGTCCGGCTGTGCGAGGACCCCCTAATCCAGGACTCCCTCACTAGAGAAGACTCGGTACATTATGCCAGAAGCTTTTGCAGTATTTTGTTGGGAAGACTAAATATCTTGCATGGGAATCCATTCATTACCTACCGATGCAGACAGGGAACCTTCTCTTTGTATACTTCGTCCATAAATTGTGGAGAAGGACGTGACTGATTTTCTTGGTGAATGGAATGACATATATATTTTTGTTAGTCCGGCAGCTGATTATTTATATGACAAGAATTTTCTGACTGTCCTTACTGAATTCCCCGTGCAATTGGACTGACTTCTGGGTCGCAATGTTTTAATTGTGACTTGCGGCAGACTCAATCATTGTGCATAGCCCATTCCTTTGACTTTAAATGCATTGTTGACCCAATTTTGTTCTATTGCTGATTTAATCATCGCTGCGATAAAGTGTATCTCTGACAGGTACTTGTTGCTGAAAGTCTGATCAAAATAAAATTTGTATCCGGACGGATGTCTGCAATACAATGTTGTCGGCTGAAAACCTCATTGCTTTTAACTGAATTTCTTGGTGTATATCTGTACTGCTTACGGCTTCTTCTGATCTGGTGTTGGTCGAGGAATAATTTCCATAAGGGGGTAACACCGAGGATTCAAAACAAAGAAGCATGAGAAAATGATTCATTGCAACAAAGCACACAGTAAACAAGCTACAAAGCTACTTCACACAGGCACACACAAGCATGATACTACAGCAGATCCACAAACACTACACGAAGGACTACATCCTATGCTTGAGAAAACGCTCGCGAACTGACGAGGAAGCTAAGGGAGTAGCGAGTGGAACCGCTGACTCTGAAACTCCAGATGGACGAGGCGGACGATCTGGAGAAGCTAGCAGAGACTGGGGTAAAGCGACACCAAGCAATCTCCTGGCTCGAATGGCGTCTCGGACTAACTCAGAAATAAGACTATATGCAGCAAACAAATGCAACAACCAAATGCAGCAAGCAAGGGCAACAACCAGAACCTATACTACCGTTTTTAACGTTCCAATGGACTAGGACGCTCTACAGCCAGACATGCTCTGATACCAAGCCTGTGGCACCCCGGCTCAGAGGAAACCGGAATGCCCCGTATTCTAGCCCAGAGATTGAGGTGAAGTATTCTGGAATACGACACTGCTTAGTATAGAACAAACCAGCTCTCTATTACAACACGAATATGAATACAAGGGTTCCGATATTACAATGAATAACATCGGCACGACGACATTACGCCAACCACGGTTGCTCTATACAAGCAGCATAACAACTCGAAGTAGTGGAACAACTACTGGCAGCGGAACAACGAACGTCGATGATGGACTCCAATCCGCAGGGACTCTGGCTGGAACGTTTATCCTAGATCGCGCACACAGGAACCACACCAAACAAGAAAGTAATCCAGGCACGACCTGCAAACTGGCATGATATGCCAGGTCAGTACATTGAATGTACTTGCAAGCTCACAATAACCAGAAGCATTCAAGACAAACAACAGCATGGCAATTATAGGTTAAGCAGGAATTATCATGAGATCATCAGGATAACATAACATGAACATAATATCGCTAGAACAATATGATCATGGCATGAACATATAAATCTGAGGATACTAGCATGCAACATGATGACACTACATGCACCATTTATTCTGCTCGGTTACCTCGTAACCATCACATGCATCACTTACCAACTTCGGACATTACACGATCATCTCAGGATCAAATCAAGCTTGGTATAAACAATATCGTAGTAATCATCAAATGACCACAAGGAGCTTGATCTTTACCCATGATTCTCACACAACATCAAGAATATCCAATCAACTCGGTATCCTCAATAACACGGTGATCATTCCGGTGATCACAACCATGACCAACACTTGGTCTCAAACAGTGATCCTTCCGGCGATCACAACCAACTTATCTCATCCTCGAACCGGGGTTGTTTTTAGCACATTATTATTATTACTATTGACTCACAGTGTGACCGACGCGAACTGGGCCCTTATCCACGGGCGCGGCTATCGATAGATTTAATATACACTCTTCAGAGGTTAGTACATTGTACCCACACTACAGAACCCATGGCCTCGCACTCCCATTCGGGTGGACCAATGGCATTCCGACACAACCGATCTATTGTCATGACACTCTCCCGGCCACTCTGACCCACTCCCAACTAGGCTAGTCCTGGGTGGCCCCGTGTCTACCAAAGACACAACGACCACCGTCGTGGCCAAACGTCTCTCATGGGGACCGGATCCATAATAATAACAACAACGGGCACACAAGGTTATGTCTGCTTACCGGGCCAGGGTACCGCACGCCCATAACCTTCCCTAGTTGGAGGCACCGGGAGAGGCACGACAATAGACCCAGTTAGGACATTCCCATAAAGGTAAGCCTGGTTGCACTGGTCAGTTCGATATGGTGGCACCATGACTCAGCCAACAGGTGTTCAAGTTCAATTTAATCTGGTTAAACTTGAATGCAAATAAGCTGAGCCATGATAAAAATAACATGATACAATTACAATGCATGAGCATGATGTCAACATAAGCACGGGTGCAACTTGACTAGCCACCATATCAACAATGAATCATCTCCAATTGAGCATGGCATAATGAAGAGCATGAATATTACCAGTACAATACTACTCATAGCATAACATGACCACTAGCATCAACAATAAACATCATGCAAGAACATATCAACTATGCCATCATGCAAGCATTTAACCAACTGGGTGCAATGGAACATGCATAAAAACGGTACTCAGGACAGACGACAGTCATGCACCAAAGACCATTACCAACATCAACATATACTACTAGCAAGCATAAGCATATGAAAAGAATACTAGCAACTAGCAGGGCATGACAAGCAGGTTCATAACAACATAGTAAGAAAGTAAGCACTAAACCAAGAATCAATACCGAAACAATGATAACCATAGCTTAAACAAGCAAACAGTTAATAAATATTCAAGTTGAAAACCATGGCTACTGCATGACTATCATGAAAGTGGGTATTGTGGCTTGTCTGGGGTGACAAAGACTCCAAGAAGAAGTGCGGTGAAGCCGCGGAACAAAGCGTCGGACGGTTCTTTCTCGGAGGGGGCTGATTAGAGGCAATGGAAAAATGGTCATTTTTACTATGATAACACCTAGTGAAAATGTTACCAAAAGATAGAGCTCAATGATACGAAGAAGTGAGCGTTGGTTTCACCTCAATCGGAGTTACGGTTGAAAAGTTGTGAAGGTTGGAAGAACAGGGACCAATCTGTGAAAAATTTATCACCAATCTGTGAAAGCGTATAAGTAATGAATACGTTTTTAGACAAGTGAAAGCGTACTTTATGCTGTAGTAGAGAGGAATACGCTTCACAGAAGGGTAAACGTATTTCCGATAAAAAAGGAAGAATATGCTTTCATTTGAAGAAGACGTTCCCGGGGAACTGTGTTTCCACTTGCCACATCAGCAGGCCTGGGTTAACGCCCGCTGTGGCTGACTCGTGGGGCCGAGGAGACGAGGGCCCCACGTGGCAGGGGAAGGGGCCAGGCGCTCGCATCATCTTCCTCCTCGTGCCTCTGTTCCCTCGTGGAACAGAGCGGAGGCAGAGGAGATGGGCGCCGGGGGGCGGCCAGCTCCGGTGGCTTCTGGCCACGGCGCGGCCAATGGCTTGACCGCAGTGACCTGTCGCGCCCATCCAGAGGGAGTACGGCCACCGGGGAGGCGCGTGGAGGAGGGGAGGGGCGGCACCATGGGGAGCACCGGAAGCTTCGGGAGGCGGGGTTCTCCGGTGATGCGGGCACTCTGACGAACGAAGGAGACGGGGAGGCTGGCGGAGGTGTGGGGAGTGCCGTGGTGTAGACGGGAGAGGCTGAAAGAGGCTAGAGCAGCCAGACGACGAGGTGGCCGAACGGCGGAGGCGACGGCCGGACTTGGGAGACGCAGCCACAGGGCTCTCCGGCGAGGGGCAAGGGGTTGGGGCAAACTGCAGTGACAAGGGGAACGCGGTGGACAGATCGGAATGGCGAGGGAAGGCTTGATTTGTCCGGAATCATGCCGAGGCCGAGGCGGCCATGGTAGATGACGGCGAACAACGGCCAGATGAGGCGATCCTAGTGATCAAATGAGGCGAGGGAGGGATGGGTGAGCTGCGGGAGAGCTCGGGGCATGCTTATATATCCAAGGGGAAGGCTCTGGAGCTCACAAGTGAGCTCCCGACCAAGCTTTAATGGCGGGCAGAGGCAGGGCATGGCACGGGCATGGCGTTTGTGACGCATTGATGGCGAACCATGATGAAGAACCGATGCAGGGTGACACAGTCGAGCACGGGCGAGCTCCTGGACAATGTTTTAGGTCGAGACGAGGAGGGAGGGGACGAGCATAGTGGTCGGAACAAGCCAGAGCACGCCTGCAGCCTTGGTGCAAGCATGATCACCATGCGCACTGGTGCAAGTGGCGCTCTTTTGTGTGGCCAGCCATGTCCAGTGGATGGACCTTGGTGCCCTCAGTCAAAATGAGGAAATATATCGGTCCAGTGGCAAAGAAGAGATTTGCACTTAGCTCCAAAAGTAAATCAGTAAGAAGGTGTTTGTAACTGTCTGTAGTTAAACCAGCTAGGTAACGTGGTAAATAGTTTGTCTGATGATTATCAAATGCTAAGGTGATGCTGATCACCAAAAATCTGACTAAGAGGAGGAGTTCAGATGGTGGTTGCAGTAGAAAGTGCAATACTGGTCAGAATTGGGGATTTGGATGATGCACTCACATACTTGATCTATGTGAGCTGAAATTTGGTAGAGAGGGGTTATATGATGATATGAAGCCACTGTAAAAGTTTCATGCCATTTGGAAGTACCAAAGTGGCACTTGCTTCACAAAGCTTCATTCTGGACAGAAATTTGGAAAAATTACACAGGACAATTGGATTAACCAATTGAAGGAAAACTTGGTGGAAGGAGTTGATATAGGTAGAAGCATGTCCTGGTAAAGTTGCAGATCAATTGAATCAATATAAAATATAGTTGCTTCACAAACTGAAAATCTGACCAAAAGCTAAGATTTGGAGCTGATCTCACATAGATGAGTTACATGAGCTCATATTTGGTGGATATTTATGCTTTGATCATATAAAGGATCTTGAAAAATTTAAACTCATTTGGATATTCCTAGCTTGTACTTCCTTCACAACCACTTCCCTCAGACAGGAACTTTGAAAAATTGCTCAGGAATATTTACTAGGCAAAGTGAGTTGAATTTTGGCATGATATAATTATTTAAACAGTAAAAGATGTCCAAGAAGTTTGGGTTCCAATGGGCAAAGATAAATAGCAGTTCCTTTGCAAAGTGCCATTTAGGACAGAATAGGAAAATAAATATTGAAGGATTATTTTTTAACATGGCAATGAAATATTTTTCCATATTTGAGCAATATAGGACCCAAAAAATTTATGAGAATTATTTGGGAATTTTAGGAGTGACAGAAATATAGGTTGCTTCACAACCTAGGGTTTTAAAGGTTATTCCTTTGTGAGAAAAAGGAATATTCCCAATAAAAAGAATATTGGGTTAGGTCAAGGATGGAAAAGACATGATCTTGGGATGATGATGAGGGTGACAAGCCACTATAAAACCTAGGAAGACATGATCTTCCCAAGTTTCAGAACCACATAGCCACGGAAAAGCAAAACAAAACAGAAAATCCAAGAAAATCAAAGGAAAAAGAGAAGGGCAAAAATCCAGGTTGTTACATGGAATGACTCGGTGGCACCGAGATGCAGAATCGCAAGCGGTTACTGCAACTCGATGTGACCAAAAATTTCAAATTGGTTGCACCGAGATGGAAAACCTAGATCAACTTAGTGAACTCGGTGTGACCAAAGTGGATGACTTGGTCATACCGAAATGCACAAAGAGGTTTTGGAAGTTTAAGCCTATGATGAATCGGGGACTCTGAGTGCTCCTCACACAGAGTGGTTCAAATCTGACTTGATCAAACTTTTTGATGTAGCATGAATAGAGTTTGAGACATGAAAAGCATATATAGCTAGAGGAGGTTCTTAGGAATTCTTGTCCATCCACTTGGAAAAAGAGAAAACGCCAAACAATCAAAACAACAAGTGGATGTCATCGAATGAGTAAAATATGCATCAACATGCTCACACAATAAAATGGCAAATGAAATATGTGGCAAAGCATGCACAAACATTCTAGCATCTATCAAGCAATTGGTGATGACTAGGTCATCTATATATGAGTATATTGACTTAGGAGTCAAATGAGAACATTTGATCGTAGGTCATACTCATTGTTTAAGCACAAGTGGGGTTAACACTTTTACATAAAGCATTGTTGTGTTCACACCATTAGAGTTGCTTTAGCTCAATTATCAGAGTAAAGCTCCCCCTAGATGTGATATCCCCCCTAAAAGAGATGAACTAACCTTGGGTTTTGTCGATGATGACTTCATGTAGATGTTGAAGATGTGAATGCTCAATGTTGATGTAGATCATTTGGAGCAATCCATTGGAGTGAGTTGCACTTTCAATACCTACACGGGTTAGTCCCTAATACATCTCCAACGTATCTACTTTTCCAAACACTTTTGCTCTTGTTTTGGACTCTAACTTGCATGATTTGAATGGAACTAACCCGGACTGAAGCTGTTTCCAGCAGAATTGCCATGGTGTTATTTTTGTGCATAAATAAAAGTTCTCGAAATGATCTGAAAATCAACGGAGAATATTTTTGTAATATATGAAATATACTGGCGAAAGAATCAAGGGTAGGGGGCCCACACCCAATCCACGAGGGTGGGGGCGCTCCTACCCCCCTGGGCGCGCCCCCTGCCCATGGGCCCCCTGGTGCTCCATCGACCTCAACTCCAACTCCATATATTCACGTTCGGGGAGAAAAAAAATCAAAGAAAAGGATTCATCGCGTTTTATGATACGAAGCCGCCGCCAAGCCCTAATCTCTCTCGGGAGGGCTGATCTGGAGTCTATTCGGGGCTCCGGAGAGGGGAATCTGTCGCCATCGTCATCATCAACCTTCCTCCATCACCAATTTCATGATGCTCACTGCCATACGTGAGTAATTCCATCGTAGGCTTCCTGGACGGTGATGGTTTGGATGAGATTTATCATGTAATCGAGTTAGTTTTGTTAGGGTTTGATCTGTAGTATCCATTATGTTCTGAGATTGATGTTGCTATGACTTTGCTATGCTTAATGCTTGTCACTAGGGCCCGAGTGCCTTGATTTCAGATCTAAACCTGTTATGTTTTCATGAATATATGTGAGTTCTTGATCCTATCTTGCAGGTCTATAGTCACCTATTATGTGTTATGATCTGTTAACCCCGAAGTGACAATAATCATGATACTTACCGGTGATGACCGTAGTTTGAGGAGTCACTACTAGGGAAAATCCTATACACAGAGGTATAGCAGTAGCGCTGGTTAAAATAGGGCGCTACTGCTACTTTGTAGTAGCGCGTTCCAGGAAAGCGCACTATAGCTACAACTATAGCAGTAGCGTGTGTGCAGCAAAAAGCGCTACCACTATAAATCCCACCGTGTTGGCGGTAGGCTAGGAATAGTAGTAGCGGTTTCACGCAAAGCGCGCTACCACTATGGTCGTTGTTGCAGCGCTTTTCCAGCGTAGAGCGCTACTGCTAAGAAAGAAAATAAAAATGAAAAAATAGAAAAGTAAATGCAAACGAAAGAAGTAGGAAACAAAGAAATGAAAAAAAGAAAATGTAAGGATAAAAAAAGAAATAATTGCTTCCAATAGCAGTAGCGGGTTTTGCTAAAACGCGCTATAGCTAACTTAGCTATAGCGCATTTCCGAAAAAGCGCTACTGCTAGTTCGACTTAACCACCCACGGGCTCAAAATTTTGCTAAGTCCTCCCTTCCCCCCTCTCCCCCCTGTTCCCCTACCTCCTCTATCGCTGCCGCCCGAGCCTGCCCTCACCGCCGCCGCCCGAGCCCGAGCCTGCCCTCACCACTGCCGCTCTCGACCTCATTGTCGCCGCCCTCGACCTCACCGCCGCCGCCCAAGCCCGCCCAGGACCGCCGCCTCCCGATCCCGAGCCCGCCCTCGCCGCCCTACCTCCGTTGCCGAGCACCTCCCCACCACCGTCTCTCCCCTCTCTGTAAGCACCCCACCCCTCTCACACCCCCTCTCTCTGCTTTTTCTTCCTCTACCATGTTAATTAGCAGTAGTAGTAGATGTTAATTAGTACTAGGATTCATAGATAATGATTTTTAGTAGTAGTAGATGTTAATTAGTAGTAGTGATGGTACTAGTTAACTAGGGCAGTATGGTTAATAGTACATGTTTTTTAGATAGGGTAATAATAGATGTTAAGTAGTATATAATGTAGATGTCAACTAGTTCAGTAGGGTTTAGTTTTTGAATTGAGTTTGTTTAACTAGATGTTAATTAGGGCAGTAGGGTTTAGTTTAGAGTAAAGTTTAGTTCAGTAGTTAACTAAATATAAACTATATTTGGTTTTTGAATTTAGTTTGAGAGATCATGAGATTTGTGTAGATTTTCTTGAAGTGTCAAACGCTAGGAGATGCAAATTTGAAGTGGTCAGGATATATGCAAAGTCCTCAATTGTGTCTGCACATGTTTCGATTGTGCCGAAGTGGCTTTGTTGTTTCCAGGGAATGAAGCCGAGTGGCCTATGTTTTGCCGGAATGTTGATTCATTTCCATTCCGGCAAATTTCTGGTTCTCGATTTTTCCACTTTTTAGCAAAAGTCATGCCAAAATTTTCCTTGAATTTCGGCATGACTTGTGCTACAAACTAGGACATACCGAGTGCCCGGGATTTGCCGCACCGGGAAGGAGTCAACGTTCCTACAAAGCATAGGCCTTTTTATGTCATTATTCATTTTATTAGGTCTAGAACTAATTGACTAGATTTAATCGTAGGAAACATGGCTAGCAACGATGAAGGGCAGGGTTCTGGTGACTGTGACAACATGTACCTAGTGGCAGAGGAATTTTGAGGTAAGCCGACGATCAACAGTTGATGTTGTTGGGTCCACCTGTCACATCGGAGACTGAGACCGACATCGAGACCGGCACTGAGACTGAGACCGGGGCCGAGACTGATACCGGCATCGAGATCGACGCTGGGACTGAGACCGGCATCGAGACCGGCGCTGAGACTGAGACCGGCGCCAAGACTAGCAGAGCCGGTATAGAACTGAAAGCAAAGAGGCGATGGCTTCCTAACAAGCTCAAGACTACTAGACTGGAGGTCATGGAGGTGGACGACGGCAATTTTGAGCCAAACGCGCCTGAGGAAGCGCGTGCGTGCTACGGCAATCAAATAGGCTGCATCATACGGACAACCGCCACCATCAATGATGAGAAACTAAACAAGATAGATAATATGAGGATTCTTGTTCCCGGGCCGGAATGAAAAGGATTATAAAGATCCAGATAAGGACCCGGCAGTGAAGAAGATAAACAAACATGCCATGAGCAAGTTTAGCGACGCGTTGGCCGCCTGGAAATCAAGGGTGAAATATTGGATCATCAACGAAAAGGAACTGTAGGACCTTGAAGTAGATGTGTCTAGAGGGGGGGGTGATTAGACACTTAATGCTAAAGTTGCAATTTTTAAGCCTTTTTGGTTTAAGTGTAGTTTAGGCATAATTTCAGCATTCACAATACATATCAAGCAAGCATGCAAAGAGTGAATAGGCAGCGGAAAGTAAAGCATGCAACTTTGCAAGAATGTAAAGGGAAGGGTTTGGAGAATTCAAACACAATTGGAGACACGGATGTTTTTCCCGTGGTTCGGATAGGTGATGCAATCCTACATCCACGTTGATGGAGACTTCAACCCACGAAGGGTAACGGTTGCGCGAGTCCACGAAGGTCTCCACCCACGAAGGGTCCACGAAGAAGCAACCTTGTCTATCCCACCATGGCCATCGCCCACGAAGGACTTGCCACACTAGCGGTAGATCTTCACGAAGTAGGCGATCTCCTTGCCCTTACAAACTCCTTGGTTCAACTCCACAATCTTGTCGGAGGCTCCCAAGTGACACCTAGCCAATCTAGGAGACACCACTCTCCAAGAAGTAACTAATGGTGTGTTGATGATGGACTCCTTGCTCTTGTGCTTCAAATGATAGTCTCCCCAACACTCAACTCTCTCTCATAGGATTTGGATCTGGTGGAAAGAAGATTTGAGTGGAAAGCAACTTGGGGAAGGCTAGAGATCAAGATTCATATGGTAGGAATGGAATATCTTGGCCTCAACACATGAGTAGGTAGTTCTCTCTCAGAAATAGGATGCTGGAAATGTAGGCTTAGTCTGATGGCTCTCTCCATGAATGAAGAGGAGGTGGAGGGGTATATATAGCCTCCACACAAAATCCAACCGTTACACATAATTTACCAATCTCGGTGGGACCGAATCAACAAACTCGGCCAGACCGAAATATTAAACCTAGTGACCGTTAGAGATTTTCGGTGGGACCGACTGGATCAACTCAGTGGGACCGATGTGCTAGGGTTAGGGTAAATCCACAACTCGGTTTGACCGATTACTCAAACTCGGTGGGACCGATTTTGGTAATAAGCGAAACAGAGAGTTGGCCAAGCAAACTCGGTGGGGCCGATTGCATATCTCGGTGGGACCGAGGGTATTGCAATAGGTAACAGAGAGTTTGCAAGCCCATCTCGGTGAGACCGAGATCCCATCGGTGAGACCGAAATGATTAGGGTTTCTAGCAGTGGCTATGACAAGTGAAACTCGATGGCGCCGGATAGAAATAATCGGTAGGTCCGAGTTTGGCTTTGGGTTTAGATCAAATGTGGAAGTGGGAAAGTAGCTGAGGATTTTGGAGCATATCATTAAGCACTTGAGCAAGAGGCTCATTAAGCAACACCTCATCCCTCCTTGATAGTATTGGCTTTTCCTATGGACTCAATGTGATCTTGGATCACTAAAATGTAAAATGAAGAGTCTTGAGCTTTAAGCTTTAGCCAATCCTTTGTCCTTAGCATCTTGGAGAACTTCCCACAACCTTTATTCCATGCCACTCCATTGTTGAACTTATCTGAAACATACTAGATAGAAACGTTAGTCCAACAAGAGATATGTTGTCATTAATTACCAAAACCACCTAGGGAGCACTTGTGCTTTTAATCTCCCCCTTTTTGGTAATTGATGGCAACATACATCAAAGCTTTAGATAAAGATATAAAGAACAGCAAGTAAAGCTTTGGAAGGATATGTAACAAGCATAGGCTTCCCCTACATGTATGCACTCATGTAAATATGAAATATAGAGGCATGTGAGAGCATAACCATGACAGAGTAGGCAATGTGTTACATGTATCTTGGCCATATGCATCAGAGCAAAAGATTATCAAGGAAAATACCTTCATGCTCATGAGTCCTTGCAAACAGTATGTACATAAGAAAGAATTCCTCATACTCATGATTTTTGATGCATACACTTACCTTGTAGTCTTTGGTTGGCTTAGGATGGAATGAACCTGCACAAACAAGGTTAGATAACACAGGTACATCCACTAGCCAGAGCAAACAAAAGAAACCACAAGAATACCAAGACTGGGATGACATGTAGAGAGTGAGTACTAGGTACCACATTGGATTCAACATGTCCCCAAGAGTAAAGATATGCAAAGAATTTGACTGATTTCTTTCCCTTAGGTGTCTGAATCTTACATGGGATATTGGGAGAAGATAGGGAACAGAAAATCAGAGCTGAAAGATACAAATGGATAGAACTTAATTCAAATAAGCACATATGAACATTTATTTCCCCCAAAAGGACATGTGACATCTCTCCTCTTAAACATCAAGCATCTGGGACATCTGGGATCCTTGAGTATTCTCTCCCCCTAGAAATCTCTTTCTCCCCCTTAATACTTTCTCTCTTGTAGGTGTGGTCCTTGAGACTTTCTCTCCCCCTTGAGCTTTGATGTGATCTCTCTCTCCCCCTTTGACATCAATTTCCAAGAAGGGCTTTCTGGAATCCGTCGTATAGGTTTGGTCCTTGAGACTCAGCACAAAGCAATGGATAAAACTGTGATGCTTGCAGAGGACAAGATTCATTGAGTAGAGCTGGATCAGAAGAAATATAGAACAAGTGGCAAACTGTTTTTCCTGTTGCGAAGTCGGTGGCACCGAGTGGCATGTTTTGGTGGTACCGAAAAGATTCGGTTGGACCGAAAATTACAAGTCGGTGAAACCGAGTTCACACAGAGAAAAACACTTGTCACCTCAGCTCACTAGACATGTAGGATCTCACAAAGATTTGCAATGAATTACCTGAAGGATTTGCAAGGAATTGAATGCAGAAAATGCAGAACAAAAACAGAAAGAGAAGAAACTGAAAGATCTAGATGAAGTTGAAAAAGAGAAAGAAAATAAACATGCATGAGACAAATTCATTAACACAAAAAGAACACAAGAGAACTTCATCTAGAGTTGGGCGGTGACATAGTCACCTATGTTAGAGTATATTGACTTAGGAGTCAAGTGAGAACACTTGATCATAGGTCATACTCATCGTTTAAGCTCAAAATGGGGTTACCATTTTTCGTTTAAGCATCTTGATGTATTCACATCTTGTTGAGTTGCTTTGACTCATGTCTTGGAGTAAAGCTTCTCTAAGATGGAATAACATACCTTGGGTGGTGGTGTGGTTCTTGCTCATGTAGTTGAACTTGTGTGGGTGCTCAAGGTTGATGTAGCTCATCAAGAGTTGGGAGCACCACTTGGAGTTAGAGTTCATCTACCTACATGGGTTAGTTCTTGCAAGGAAGAGCACTTGTGTATCCAAAAATGACAATCATGAAGCTCAACATAGAATTTGTCAAAGGATATGTTTGAATGGTTTTGTGCTTCCTTGTCCTCAACCACCATTGTGTAGAGACTTGGTGATGTAGAGATTGCTCAATATGTGAGTGAGTCGCAATCTCATGGAATTAGATTCAACCAAGTACCTACATGGGTTAGACAACATGCAAGGTACAAATATATCCAAGACATAAGATAGTCATCATAAGAGATATATAATGGATTAGGCATAAGCTCATGTCTTGCATGTATCCAATGGAGTTCCTACTCCAAGTTCGAAGCATCAATAATGTTCAATTCACCTTTCAACCTACAAAATACTTTCTCATCAAGAGGTTTAGTAAATATATCCGCTAATTGCTTATCGGTGCGAACATGCTTAAGATTAATGTCACCCTTAGCAACATGGTCTCGAATGAAATGATGACGAACTTCAATATGCTTAGTTCGAGAATGTTGTACAGGATTATGACCAATTTTGATAGCACTTTCATTGTCACAAAGTAGTGGAACATGTTTCACATAGATCCCATAATCTTTAAGAGTTTGGGTCATTCAAAGTAATTGAGCACAACATGAACCAGCGGCAATGTATTCCGCTTCGGCGGTGGATAAGGATACCGAGTTTTGTTTCTTGGAAGACCAAGACACAAGAGATCTACCAAGAAATTGACAAGTACCCGAAGTAGACTTTCTATCAACCTTGTCCCCGGCATAATCTGAGTCGGAATAGCCAACAAGATCAAAAGAAGACCTCTTAGGATACCAAATGCCAAAGTTTGGTGTATGAATCAAGTATCTCACTATCCTTTTCACGGCCTTAAGATGACATTCTTTAGGAGCATCTTGATATCGTGCACACATGCACACACTTAGCATAATATCGGGACGTGAAGCACATAGGTATAGCAATGAACCAATCATAGAGCGATAAACTTTTTGATCAACCGGTTCACCATCTTTGGTCAAATCATTATGTCCACTAGTAGGCATGGGTGTAGGCATACCTTTGCATTCTTGCATATTGAACTTCTTGAATAAGTCCTTGGTGTACTTCGTTTGAGAGACAAATGTACCTTCCTTAGTTTGCTTGATTTGAAAACCGAGAAAGAATTTGAGTTCACTCATCATAGACATCTCAAACTTCTCTGACATTAGCTTTCCAAACTTTTCACTAAAGAGAGGGTTAGTTGAACCAAATATGATATCATCAACATAAATTTGGCATACAAATAGTTCTCCATTAACCCTTTTAGTAAAAAGAGTAGAATCAATTTACCAATTTCAAAACCACTTGCAATAAGGAACTTGGTCAAGCATTTATACCATGCTCTAGGAGCTTGTTTAAGACCATAAAGAGCTTTGTGAAGTTTGTAAACATGATTTGGTTTCTTAGGATTGATAAAGCCGGGAGGTTGTTTGACATAAACTTCCTCCTCTATTTCACCATTTAGAAAAGCACTTTTAATGTCCATTTGGTACAAGGTGATATTATGGTGATTAGCATAGGCAAGTAAGATGCGAATGGACTCAAGTCTAGCAACGGGAGCATATGTCTCACCATAGTCCATACCTTCGACTTGTGTGTACCCTTGGGCGACGAGACCTGCTTTGTTGCGAACCACTTGTCCATCTTCATCTTGCTTGTTGCGAAACACCCATTTGGTACCAATGATGTTGTGGTTGTTGTCGGGCTTCTCAACCAATGTCCAAACTTGGTTTCTCTCAAAGTTGTGTAGCTCTTCATGCATAGTGTTTATCCAATCCGGATCTTCCAATGCTTCTTCAACCTTCATAGGTTCAATGCTAGAGATGAATGAATAGTTTTCACAAAAGTTAGCTAAATGAGTCTTTGAGCGAGTGATTCTCCCGGTTTGTATATCATTGAGGATTTGCTCGACGGGATGATCTTTGGCAATTCTTGCTCGAACTCATGAGAGCTTTTGCTTGGGTCTTTGTTGAACATCTTATTCATCTTGTTCTTCTTCTTGGCCTTCTTCATTGTTGACGTTGTCATTCTCTTGTCGTGGTGGAGAAGGAGGTTGTTGATGTTCGTCTTGATGTACTTCCTCGTCTTCTTCATCTTGGTGTGTCCCACTTGTGGATGCTTCCGTATCAATTCTTGGTTCACCTTGTCGTGAAGTAGAAGCTTCCACTTGGACAGACGAGGTACTCTCCTTCACCTCCGTTGGACGAATTTTGCCAATAGACAAGTCTTGGATTGCTTCTGAAGGGTCTTTGTCTCCTACATCAATTGACAATTGCTCTACTTGCGAGCCATTAGATTCATCAAACTTCACATCTACCGTCTCTTCAACCTTTCGGGTGAAATTGTTGTAGACACGGTAAGTGTGAGAGTTTGAGCCGTAACCAAGTAGAAAACCTTCATGAGATTTAGGAGCAAACTTTGAACGACGATGCTTGTCAAGAATGTAGCACTTTGAGCCGAATACTCGAAAGTATCCAACTTGGGGTTTGTTACCGGTGAGGAGCTCGTATGCCGTCTTGCCGAGTAGCTTGTGAAGATACAAGCGATTTGTTGCATGACAAGCTGTCTCAACCGCTTCTGCCCAAAAGTGCTTCGGCGTCTTGTATTCATCAAGCATCATTCTTGCCATTTCGATGAGCGTCCGGTTCTTCCTCTCAACAACTCCATTTTGTTGAGGTGTGTACGTAGCCGAGAACTCGTGTGAAATCCCTTCTTCGTCAAGAAAGGTGTCCACATTTGCGTTCTTGAACTCCGTTCCGTTGTCACTCCGAACCTTCTTGATCTTCACGTCAAACTGATTTTGGGCCTTCCTAGCAAAGTTTTTGAAGATCTTCTGGACCTGCGACTTGTCATTAAGAAAGAACACCCACGTAAATCTTGAAAAATCATCAACTATAACTAGACCAAAAGAATTTCCACCGAGACTCTTGTAGGCGTTGGGACCAAAAAGATCCATATGAAGTAGCTCGAGTGGCCTCCTTGTGGTCATGATGTTCTTCACGGGATGCCTTCCTCCAACCTGTTTACCTGCTTGACAAGCACTGCAAAGTCTATCCTTATCAAATATGGCATCGTTAACTCCAAGGATATGATTTCCTTTAATAAGCTTGTCAAGATTTCTCATGCCAACGTGACCTAGTCGTCTATGCCACAACCAACCTTTTGAGGATTTAGCAATAAAGCAAGTTTTAGGTTGTGCCTTTTTTGAGAAATCGACAATGTAAAGATCACCTCTATGCATACCGGTAAAGACCATTTTATGATTGTCTCGACGAAATACTTGGCAATCTACCTCAGTAAATAGGACATTTAAACCGAAATCAGCAAGTCTAGATACTGAAAGTAAGTTGTAGCCGAGAGATTCAACGAGCATGACATTTTGAATGGAACTATCATGTGAGATGGCCACCTTACCAAGGCCAACCACTTTACCCTTTGAATTATCACCAAAGGTGACATATTTTCAAGGGCCGTCATTTTCAGCAAGCTCACAGAACATCTCTTCATCTCCGGTCATATGATCAGTACATCCACTATCAAGAACCCATTCCTTTCCTCCTGACACATATCCCCGAAGATTTGCCGTAAGACCAAAATGTCTCATTGCATCATCAAGATCGAAGTCACTATCATCATCATCATCATCATCATCATCATCATCATCATAGTATCCATGTTCACCATGATCTTGTGACTCATCATTTCCTAGAGAGGGTAATTCATTAGATAAATGATCATCAAAGTGGTCACTTTTATGAATTCTTATAGCTTCGGATATAATGATTCCAACATCTCCTTTAGCACGCTTGAGATTGGTAAGCTCAAATAGACAATCACCAAAACTAGGATCACTAGAGTTCATCTTACTCAAGGCAATAGATTTATGGAGAATTTCATCCAAGTTTTTTAAGGAATAATCGGGAAATCGTTCCTCAAGAAATTTCCATATAGTATAGGCACAATTAAGAGTAGGCAAACTAGCAATCAAATTTTTGGGCAATCCTCTAATGATGAGCTCAATAGTTCTAAGATTGCGAATCATGTCAATATCTTCATCTAGGGTAGGATGCAAAGGATCAATATGAGGTGCACAAGGGCTAGCAATATACTTGTTCAAATGATATTGATTGAAGATTACAAGCATCTCATTTTTCCACTCATGAAAATATTCTCCATCAAGAATAGGCACTCTATGTCTAAGACTCCCTAAAGTAGACACATCCATCTTCTCCAATGGTGATTAAACCAAGGCAATGGAGACCAAAGCTCTGATACCACTTGTAGGACCTTGAATTAGATGTGTCTAGAGGGGGGTGATTAGACACTTAATGCTAAAGTTGCAATTTTTAAGCCTTTTTGGTTTAAGTGTAGTTTAGGCATAATTTCAGCATTCACAATACATATCAAGCAAGCATGCAAAGAGTGAATAGGCAGCGGAAAGTAAAGCATGCAACTTTGCAAGAATGTAAAGGGAAGGGTTTGGAGAATTCAAACGCAATTGGAGACACGGATGTTTTTCCCGTGGTTCGGATAGGTGGTGCTATCCTACATCCACGTTGATGGAGACTTCAACCCACGAAGGGTAACGGTTGCGCGAGTCCACGAAGGGCTCCACCCACGAAGGGTCCACGAAGAAGCAACCTTGTCTATCCCACCATGGCCATCGCCCATGAAGGACTTGCCTCACTAGCGGTAGATCTTCACGAAGTAGGCGATCTCCTTGCCCTTACAAACTCCTTGGTTCAACTCCACAATCTTGTCGGAGGCTCCCAAGTGACACCTAGCCAATCTAGGAGACACCACTCTCCAAGAAGTAACAAATGGTGTGTTGATGCTGAACTCCTTGCTCTTGTGCTTCAAATGATAGTCTCCCCAACACTCAACTCTCTCTCATAGGATTTGGATCTGGTGGAAAGAAGATTTGAGTGGAAAGCAACTTGGGGAAGGCTAGAGATCAAGATTCATATGGTAGGAATGGAATATCTTGGCCTCAACACATGAGTAGGTAGTTCTCTCTCAGAAAAAGGATGCTGGAAATGTAGGCTTAGTCTGATGGCTCTCTCCACGAATGAAGAGGAGGTGGAGGGGTATATATAGCCTCCACACAAAATCCAACCCTTACACATAATTTACCAATCTCGGTAGGACCGAATCAACAAACTCGGTCAGACCGAAATAGTAAACCTAGTGACCGTTAGAGATTTTCGGTGGGACCAACTGGATCAACTCGGTGGGACCGATGTGCTAGGGTTAGGGTAAATCCACAACTCGGTTTGACCGATTACTCAAACTCGGTGGGACCGATTTTGGTAATAAGCGAAACAGAGAGTTGGCCAAGCAAACTCGATGGGGCCGATTGCATATCTCGGTGGGACCGAGGGTATTGCAATAGGTAACAAAGAGTTTGCAAGCCCATCTCGGTGAGACCGAGATCCCATCGGTGAGACCGAACTGATTAGGGTTTCTGGCAGTGGCTCTGACAAGTGAAACTCGGTGGCGCCGGATAGAAATAATCGGTAGGTCCGAGTTTGGCTTTGGGTTTAGACCAAAGGTGGAAGTGGGAAAGTAGCTGAGGATTTTGGAGCATATCATTAAGCACTTGAGCAAGAGGCTCATTAAGCAACACCTCATCCCTCCTTGATAGTATTGGCTTTTCCTATGGACTCAATGTGATCTTGGATCACTAAAATGTAAAATGAAGAGTCTTGAGCTTTAAGCTTTAGCCAATCCTTTGTCCTTAGCATCTTGGAGAACTTCCCACAACCTTTAGTCCATGCCACTCTATTGTTGAACTTATCTGAAACATACTAGATAGAAACGTTAGTCCAACAAGAGATATGTTCTCATTAATTACCAAACCCACCTAGGGAGCACTTGTGCTTTCAGGAACCCTACTCCAAGATTGTATAGGATAATCCGACAATCACGGCAAAGCACTTTCAAATATTCAAGGTGGCTTGCGAGGCCGAAGCTGCCAAAAAAAGTCGAAGTACATGAAGGGGCTTCAACAGAAGAACATTGGGTGCCACCACCTCGGAAGCCGTGTTTACGGCAGGAAGAGGTCCATATGGGACAAGGAGGACGCGGAAGCCGCGAGTCTGGGCATCCCAGACGCCTTGGCAGAGTTCACCGTCCCGCAGGAGCATGACGTCCTCAGGGCCCGGCACCATTGTGACCTAGTGAAGAAGGTTTCCGAGAAGAACACGGTCATGACGGAGTTCATGAGACTGGTGGTAATTTTAGTTTCTGATCAATTCAACTGCATGTTAGTCATATTTGTAAACGATCCTTGTGCCTTTTGCAAAGAGAGCACCATAGGATTGCGGCCGAAAGCGACTCGTCATCTGAGGCGTTGGCGAGGCCCAAGTGGGACACTCCATTCAACCGGGCGTTGAACATATTGAAAAGACTCCCGGTGGAGACTCGACCGTCATATGGACGCATGCACGGTGTCAAAGACGGCGCCACGTGGAAGAAGTACTACTGTGAGACCACGGAGGAGAGAAAGGAAAGACGGAGGTTAACTGAAGAAAACATCGACATGAAGGTTGAGATTGCGGCTGAAAAGAATTCATCTGAGACAATCGCAACAGCGGTAGCTGCCGCAAAACTGGTGCTTGTAGATATGTCTACTACCTTGGTTCCGGCCGTTTTCAATTGGAGCAAGCAAAATCCAGAAAAATGTAGCGGACTTTCCCCTTGCTGACTTCCTCGGGAGCAGCTCAACCAGCGTTGAACCAGCACCTGCTCTCGCACCGGCTCCTGCACCTGCTCCCGCACCTGCTCCTGCACCGGCTCTGGCACCGGACGTGCTCGGTGGTGCTTCGTCTTTGGCTGAGATCGACGCCCTCATGGTATATGTCACACCGGCCCCCTTCAATAAATGTATAATCTCCCGCTTTCGTTTCCTTTCGGATGTCTCACGTCGTAGACTTTTCTTTGCAGGCCGACGAAACCCCGTGCACCATATTGTACACCATCGGCGACCAGAAGGTGGACGTGGGGAAGGCGACGATAATGGAGCCGAAGGAACCATTGTTCCATAGCCGGCCGAATCCCCCGGACGTCTTCAAGGTTTCCATGGCCAGTGTCAAACCGGGCCACGAGAATTTGGCTCCTTTGGTACTAGTGGGGGATGACGACGAGACCCCGCGGCGGCTTGGTGATTGTTGCAGTGGGTGGGTCCTGTTGTGGTCAAAGAGTCTGCTTCGTCTGGAGGCGGTCGGGAGCACACCCACGAGCACGCAGTTAGGTATGAACATCAACACTTCACCTACCCAATTAGCATCGGCTGGCGTGCTGGGTGATAGCGGAGGGGGTGAGGAAGAGGCTCCATTAGTCGCTGGTGACGTCGCATAGATGAGGATGAGGATGACGATGTGTAACACCCCGGATATGATTTTCCCAATATGTAATCCAACTCTTGCCGTTTCCGGCATTAAGTTATTTTATTTTCTCGGGTTCGGGTTTTTTTCTCCGTGTGTTGTTGTCGTTGTCATGCATCTCATATCATGTCATCATGTGCATTGCTTTTGCATACGTGTTCATCTCATGCATTCGAGCATTTTCCCCGTTGTCCGTTTTACATTCCGGCGCTTCGTTCTCCTCCGGTGGTCATTTCTACCTTTCTGTCGTGTGTGGGGATTAAACATTTCCGGATTGGACCGAGACTTCCCAACCGGCCTTGGTTTACTACCGGTAGACCGCCTGTCAAGTTTCGTACCATTTGGACTTCGTTTGATACTCCAATGGTTAGCCGAGGGACCGAAAAGGCCTCGTGTGTGTTGCAGCCCAACACCCCTCCAAGTTGGCCCAAAACCTACCAAAACCCTCTCCATCATCTAGATCGTTCGATCACGATCGCGTGGCCGAAAACCGCACCTCATTTGGACACTCCTAGCTCCCTCTATGCCTATTTAAAGACACCCCCGAAAATATCATTCTCCTTCCCCCAGAAAAAAACCCTAGATCCAAATCATCATCGCGCGCCGCCGGACAGAGCCGCCACCGACGGACACGTTCGGATCTGCCCCGCCGCCGCCACGTGGCGCTCCGCCACTCGCCCGCCGAGCCGCCCCACTTCGCCGGCCCGCTCGGCCCGGGGAGGGCCCCCGAGGCCCGCGCCTCGCCGCCGCCGCGCCCGGCTTGCCCCGCCGCCTCTTCCTCGCGCCCGGTGACCGGAGCCGCCGCCACCGGAGTTCCGCCACCCCGCCGCCAAGTTCGCCGCCACCCGGCCACCGAGAGCCGCCCGCCGTCGTCCGCCATCCCTCGTCATCCGTGCCGCCCCAAGACCGGCAAGTCCCTCTCCGGCGCTTCTCCTCTTTACTCCGGCGAGCTCCAAGCCGCTTCGGCAAACCTCGAAGTCCGTGCTCCGACGAGATCCGATCTGGATCTGGAAACCCTAGGGTTGACCCCTTGTTTTTCTTCTAAGTCTTCAGTTTATTTAGCTATTTTCATCATGGTGTATCTCCGCATCCTTAGCTCCGTTTTGGACATATAGCATATCAAAATGTTCATCTCAAAGAGTACATCATTTCATCTCATTGCATCATTTTCATTTGAGTTCATCTTGATGCCCGAAATGCTGTTAGAAGATTGCTACTTGAGTTAATTGTCAGATTTGCTGCTCCAATTAGAGATTTGTCATTTTTGCCATGATTAATGTGTGCATGATATGCCCCTGAGTTCTTCATGAGTATTGTTATATGTTTTGCCATCTATCCAGAGGTGCAACCCATGTATTTTTTTATGTGTGTGGTGACTAGCACAAGCTTGCAAAGTGGAGCATTCGTTAATGTTGATTCCAGGGACTTAGCATTTCTACTAAGTCCTTGGACTGCTTATCTCAATATGCCATATGTTCATGTCGTTTCCTAGTGATCCATGCCTCTTTTGAGGATGATCAGTAAGGATGTTTTGTTAATCTTGTAGTGCTCTATCCATCCATGTCTTTGTTTGCATTTATGGAGCACCCTAGCTTGAGTCAATCGAGCTCTACTTTTGCTATTTCGTGAATCTAGGCAGATTGTCTACTTGTTAGCAATTTTGCCGAGGATGTTGTAGTTGATCCGTGCATGCTATGCTATTGTTCTTGCCATGTCTAGCTTGCATTTTGTGTATTATTGATGGTTGTATGCTTAGTTTGTCATGACTTGCTCTGTAGTGAGTGCATCGAGCTCGTAAACATGCCTAATTGATATCTGTTTCAGCATGCTCCAGTTTTCACCAAGTCTACGAACTGATTATGTTTTTGCCATGTTCACATGCTTGCAAATGTATTTTCTGTCCCTTTTGGCTCAAGGTCACTAAGGGACTTTTGTTAAGCTCTTTGAGTAGCTCCATGCCATGCTTTACTTTGCCATGTTCAGGTCCTGTAGCATATAGTTTTCATGCTCCAAATTGGGCTACCTGATCTGAAATTCTAGACAAGTGTTAATTTCACCAAGTCTGAAATCTGTTTACCAAATGCATTTTTGCCATGCTTGTTTGAACCTGTTAATGGATGAATTGGCCGTAGCTCAGTGCTAGTCTTTTGTTAAGCATCATGAATGGATCCCTGCCATGTATTTTGTTGCCATGTTTGAGTGCTGTAGCATGTTCATCTTGTTGCATTTAGATGGCTACTTGCTGTAAATCGCAGAACATAGTCATATTTGAATTGCTTGCCATTTCCAAACCATAACTCCGATTCTGGCATTCTTTATATCGTTTTCAAGAGATTTCATCTCAACTTTCCAGTGGCACACTTGGATTTCCAAGTTGAGGCCAGGTTCATGCATTCCTTGTCAAATCTTGCATATGCATCACATATTGCATCGCGCATAGCATACCATCTTTGCATCATGTTGTTTGAGTTTGCACATGGTTGATTGTGTCCTTGTTGCTTGTTTGTCTTGTTTGGGTAGAGCCGGGAGACGAGTTCGCTAACGAGGAGCCCGTTGAGTTTGCTTTTGAGGATCCAGTCAACTCTCACAACTTTGCAGGCAAGATGATCATACCCTCGAAATCACTACTATCTTTGCTTTGCTAGATGCTCGCTCTTTTTCTATGCCTATGCTACGATGCCTACCACTTGCTTATCATGCCTCCCAAAATTGCCATGTCAAACCTCTAACCCACCATGTCCTAGCAAACCGTTGATTGGACATGTTACCGCTTTGCTCAGCCCCTCGTATAGCATTGCTAGTTGCAGGTGAAGATTGGAGACCGTTCCTTGTTGGAACATTATTTACTTGTTGGGATGTCATTATATTGCCTTGTTATCTTAATGCATCTATATACTTGGTAAAGGGTGGAAGGCTCGGCCTCTCGCCTAGTGTTTTGTTCGACTCTTGCCGCCCTAGTTTCCGTCATATCGGTGTTATGTTCCCAGATTTTGCGTTCCTTACGCGGTTGGGTTATAATGGGAACCCCTTGATAGTTCGCCTTGATTAAAGCTTTTCCAGCAATGCCCAACCTTGGTTTTACCATTTGCCACCTAGCCTCTTTTTCCCTTGGGTTTCCGGATCCCGAGGGTCATCTTATTTAAACCGCCCCGGGCCAGTGCTCCTCTGAGTGTTGGTCCAACTCGTCAGCCGCCGGTGGCCACCAGGGGCAACTCTGGGCTGGCCTACCGGAAGTTTGGACAATCTGAGTGTGCCCTGAGAACAAGATATGTGCAGCTCCTATCGGGATTTGTCGGCACATTCGGGCGGTGTTGCTGGATTGGTTTTAACTTGTCGAAGTGTCTTGAAGAACCAGGATACCGAGTCTGATCGAAATTTCTCAGGAGGAGGTCTATTCCTTCGTTGACCGTGAGAGCTTGTCATGGGCTAAGTTGGGACTCCCCTGCAGGGATTTGAACTTTCGAAAGCCGTGCCCGCGGTTATGGGCAGATGGGAATTTGTTAATGTCCGGTTGTAGATAACTTGAACCTTAACTTAATTAAAATGAATCAACTGTGTGAGTTACCGTGATGGTCTCTTCTCGGCGGAGTCCGGGAAGTGAACACGGTGTTGGAGTAATGCTTGCCGCAGGATGCCCTCTAGTTACTCGCTCGTGCTTTGCCTCCTCTTCTCGCTCTCTTTTGCGAACAGGATAGCCACCATATATGCTAGTCGCTTGCTGCAGCTCCACATATTTTCCTTGCCTTACCTATTAAGCTTAAATAGTCTTGATCGCGAGGGTGCGAGATTGCTGAGTCCCTTTGGCTCACAGATTACTTCCAAACCAGATGCAGGGCCTGATGATTCCGTTCCAGATGACGCGCTTGAGCTCAAATGGGAGTTCGACGAGGACTCATGCCGATACTACGTGTCTTTCCCTGATGATCAGTAGTGGTGCCCAGTTGGGGCGATCGGGACCATGTCGCATGTTGGGTTATCTTTTATTTTGGCGCCGTAGTCGGGCCATGAGTGTTTGATTGATGTACTGCTATTTACGTACTTTGATTGACGTGGCGAGTGTAAGCCAACTATGTATCTCCCCTTTTATTATCTATATTACATGGCATGTTGTGAAGATTTCCTAACTTGCAACATTGCTTTCAATGCGGTTATGTCTCTAAGTCGTGCCTCGACACGTGGGAGCTATAGCCGCATTGAGGGCGTTACAAGTTGGTAATCAGAGCCTTCCCCGACCATAGGAGCCCCCATTGCTTGATCATTTTTAGCAGCCGTTGTTGAGTCTAGAGAAAAATGTTTTGAGTCATTTAGGAATTATATATCGGAGAGTTTAGGAATTCTTTTTACTCCCCAGTCTCCTCATCGCTCTGGTAAGGCATCCTGACGTAGAGTTTTGACTCTTCTCTTCTCAAATTTCACTAAAAAAATTTTAGGATCACGCGGGTATCTTGGAATCGTTCCGATGGTTTTGTGACAAGAGCATTGTTCTTGGTGCCTCCTGTCTTTAGGGGTTGTGGCAGTGTCCCGGGGAGTTGAGCTCCGAGGTGTTGTCGTCACAATTTTATCGTTGCAGTTCTGGAATACCTGAGTTTAGTATGCCGACATCGAAAATCTCTTTTATGCAGTTCGTTGGTGAGATAACCTCGACGCCACCCAGTACTGGGGCGGGAGTTCGGGAGTATTGCCATAACTTGTATAATGGATGCTTTTCAAAGGTTGAGGTAGATGGTTTCCGAAGTTTTTCTTGGATATGTGTTGAAGGATGGATACAGCTGGATGTAGGAATTGCTAGATTTGGGTGAGATATTATGCTTCCCCTGTATCCCCAACACCTGATTGCGTAACCAGAAAGGTTCAGGAGTTTCATAGGTGGGAATTCTTGTAGCTCTAGTCCTTCTTCCACGGATATTCGGTTTGAGATTGGGATTTCTTACCAAGTATTCGTTCTTGATCCGTACCTTGTTGATTTATTCCTCTACCTAAATTCTAAGTGGCTTCTCAATTTATGGATATGTGACCATTTCAAGTGGAATGCATTCGTTCATTTTGTTTGGATGTGAAGACTATATGTTGCAATTTCATCCTGTTTGATTCAGCTTCATTTTATCTATCAATGTGCTAACGGTTGTCACCCTCTTCAGGATGGCTCCCGCTAAGAGCACCAATCAGAATTAGAATCAGGATCCTCCACCACCTCCACCTCCTCCGGAGGCATGGCAAGCTGTGATGGCCGCAACCAATGCAAACACGCAGTTGATCATGCAAATTCTTCAAGAGCGCAATCAAGCGAACCAAGGCAACCAAGGCAACAATCAGAATCACTTTGCTACACTCAACCAGTTCCTTGCCAATGGGCCAAAGACTTTCAGCAATTGTGTTGAGGCAACTGATGCTGACAATTGGCTCGTGGATCTGTGCAAGCATTTCGAGTGCAGTAACGTCAGGCCTGAGGACTTTGTCAAGTTCACTTCCTTCCAACTCAAAGACCAAGCCGCAGAGTGGTTCCAACAGTACAAGGATTCCAGAGGAGGCCGTGTGATTACCTGGGATGAATTCCGTCAAGACTTCAAAGCTCATCATATTCCTCAAAGCGTGGTTGAAAGCAAGCATGAGGAATTCCGCAACCTGAAGCAAGGCTCTTTGTCCGTCTATGACTACAACAAGTTGTTTCAGAAGCTCGCCCGCTTTGCTAAGCAGGACGTACCTGATGAGAAGAGCATGACATACCAGTTCAGGGGTGGTCTCAGGGAGGAAATCCAGCTAGCTCTTGTCCTCTTTGAGCCCTTGAGGTACGACGAGTTCTACAACATGGCATTGAAGCAAGAGGCCGCTCAACTGAGGTGTGATGCTTCCAAGAAGCGAGTCAGAGATGCTACTCCTTCTTCCTCTACTCAATTGGCCAAGCAGCAGAAGTATTGGCTTCCTCCTCCTCCGTTCCGTCAGCCGTATCAGTAGAAGAACAAAGGTGGCAGTGGAACTTCCCACCCACCCAACCCTGGCTTTCAGAACAAGACTTCGTCTCAGGCTCCATGTTCGAGTGCTCCGTATCACCGTCCGCTTTCAGAGGTCACGTGCAACAAGTGCCAACAGAAGGGTCACTATGCCAACAAATGCTTCAATCAGAGGCGTCTTCCTCCTCCTCCTGTGAGATCGGCAAGTACATCTGTGGTCAAACATAACCCCAAGCATGCCAAGGTCAACTTGATGAATGCAGCTCAGGCAGAGGATTCGTCAGATGTCATCATGGGTAACCTTCCTGTTAGCGATGTTCCTGCAAAAGTTCTTTTTGACACTGGTTCATCGCATTGTTTCATCTCGAAACCTTTTGCATCTAAGCCTGAGTTGATTTCCCAAGTTATGCATACACCGTTAGCAGTTGTCTCTCCAGGTAGATGTTTGCTCGCTAACCACGAGATCCCGGATATTTCTATCATGTTGGGTGACTTCAAGTTTCTGGCTTCTCCAATGGTCCTTGGTAACTCGGATATTGATCTTATTCTCGGGATGGATTGGCTTTCTAAGCACAAGGCTCAGCTTGATTGTGCAGCCAGGCAGATTCAATTGACTCATTCGTCTGAGGATGTAATTTTCTTTGCCGCTTGGGATAATACTATCTGTCTGTTTTCTCTCAATGAGAAGGGTGAACTGGATGCCATCTCGCAAATTCCATTCGTTTGCGAATATCAAGATGTCTTTCCAGAAGAGCTTCCAGGAATGCCTTCGCACCGGCCAGTTGAATTCGTCATCGATCTTGAGCCTGGCACGGAACCAGTGTGCAAGCGTCCTTACAAGCTCGGACCTGAAGAGTTGAAGGAGCTGAAGAAGCAACTCGATATTCAAGAGAGAATGGGTCTCATCCGGCCTAGTTCTTCTCCATGGGGTTGTGGTGTTCTTTTTGTGAAGAAGAAGGATGGAACGGACCGACTCTGTGTTGATTACCGTCCATTGAACAAGAAGACCATCAAGAACAAATACCCACTTCCCAACATCAATGAGTTGTTCGAACAACTCAAAGGCGCCAAAGTATTCTCCAAGCTTGATCTCCGTATGGGTTATCATCAGATTCGAATCCGTGAGCAAGATATTCCCAAGACGGCTTTCAGGACAAGCTTGAGTATTCTATAGTCTCACCTAAATAGCTTGGCGTAATCATGGTCATAGCTGTTTCCTGTGTGAAATTGTTATCCGCTCACAATTCCACACAACATACGAGCCGGAAGCATAAAGTGTAAATCGACGACATTCTGGTCTTTTCGAAGAACAAGGAAGATCATGCCAAGCACTTGCATTTGGTACTCGATAAGCTGAGGGAACACCAGTTCTACGCCAAGTTCTCCAAGTGCGAATTTTGGCTCGATGAGGTTCTTTACCTTGGTCATATCATCTCTGCCAAGGGCATTGCGGTGAATCCTGAGAAGGTGTCTGCAATTGTGAATTGGGAACCACCTCAGAACGTGAAGCAACTCCGTCGCTTCCTCGGTCTCGCAAGCTACTATCGAAGATTCGTTGAAAACTTTTCTAAGATCGCGAAGCCTCTCTCAAATCTTCTCCAGAAGCACGTCCAGTATGTTTGGTCTCCGGAGTGTGACATTGCTTTCAACACTTTGAAAGAGAAATTGGTCACTGCTCCAGTTCTGACTCCGCCTAATGAATCCAAGCTGTACGAGGTCTTTTGCGATGCCTCTCTCCAAGGTCTTGGCACAGTGTTGATGCAAGAGAAGAAAGTTGTGGCTTATACCTCTCGCCAGTTGAAGCCCAACGAGAAGAACTACCCCACTCATGATCTCAAGTTGGCGGCAGTTGTGCGTGCTCTTTTGACTTGGAGACATCTCTTATTGGGAAGAAAAGTGGACATTTTCACTGATCACAAGAGTCTCAAGTACATCTTCACGCAGCCTAATCTCAACCTTAGGCAAACTCGATGGGTCGAAATGATTCAAGAGTATAATCCGAGTATCGAGTATACTCCAGGCAAGGCCAATGTGATTGCTGACGCATTGAGCAGGAAGGCTTATTGCAACAGTCTGATTCTCAAGCCTTATCAACCCGAGCTTTGTGAAGCTTTCTGCAAACTTAATCTGCAAGTTGTTCCTCAAGGTTTCCTCGCCAACCTTCAAGTCTCTCCTACCTTGGAAGATCAGATTCGCCAAGCCCAGCTTCTTGATGCTATGGTGAAGAAGGTGAAGATTGGGATTGCCAAGAGTCAACCCAAGTACAAGTGCTACCGCCTTGATGACAAGGATACTCTCTTCTTCGAGGATCGTCTTGTTGTGCCCAAAGGTGATCTTCGTAAGGTGATCATGAACGAGGCTCACAATTCTCTCCTCTCCATCCACCCTGGGAGCACGAAGATGTATCAGGACCTCAAGCAGGCTTATTGGTGGACTCGAATGAAGCGCGAGATTGCTCAATTCGTGAATGAATGTGATGTCTGCAGAAGAGTGAAGGTAGAACACCAAAGGCCAGCGGGTCTCCTCCAACCTCTTGCCATTCCAGAATGGAAGTTTGACCATATTGAGATGGACTTCGTGACTGGGTTTCCAAAGTCCAAGAGTGGCAATGATGCTATATTCGTTGTCATCGACAAACTCACTAAAGTGGCTCACTTTCTGCCTATCAAAGAGTCAATCACTGCAGCTCAATTGGCAGAGCTCTATACCTCTCGAATCGTCTCTCTGCACGGTATTCCACAAGTGATCTCTTCAGACCGTGGCAGTGTCTTTACCTCCAAGTTTTGGGATTCTTTTTAGAAGGCCATGGGCACCAACATCTGCTTCAGCACAACTTTCCATCCTCAAACTAGCGGTCAAGTCGAGCGTGTCAACCAGATTCTTGAAGATATGCTCAGGGCTTGTGTGATCTCCTTCGGCATGAAGTGGGAGGATTGTCTTCCTTATGCTGAATTCTCCTACAACAATAGTTTTCAAGCAAGTTCAGGCAAGGCCCCATTTGAAATTCTGTATGGCAGGAAGTGTCGTACCCCTCTCATCTGGTCTGAAACCGGTGAACGTCAACTTTTGGGAAATGACTTAATCACAGAGGCAGAGGAAATGTGCAAAGTCATTCAAGATAACCTCAAAGCAGCCCAATCCCGCCAGAAGAGCTACTATGATAGTAAGCACCGTGATTTGGCTTTCGAGATCGGAGATCATGTTTACCTCCGCGTCTCTCCAATGAAAGGTACTCGCCGCTTCGGTATCAAAGGGAAGCTTGCCCCTAGATACATGGGACCTTTCAAGATCGTTAGCAAGAGAGGCGATCTCGCTTATCAACTCGAGCTTCCTTCAAACTTTGCAAATGTTCATGACGTGTTCCATGTCTCTCAGCTCCGAAAGTGCTTCAAGACTCCTGACCGCACCGTAAACTTCGAGGACATTGAGCTCCAAGAAGATATCTCTTATCGTGAGCACCCCGTGGCTATTCTTGAAGAGACTGAACGCAAGACTCGCAACAAGTCAATCAAATTCCTCAAAGTCAAGTGGTCACACCATTCTGACTGTGAAGCCACCTGGGAACGCCAGGATCACCTCCGTTCTGAGTACCCAGCGTTTTTTAAGTCCTAGATCTCAGGAAGAGATCCTTTCGTAGTGGTGGAGTGTTGTAACACCCCGGATATGATTTTCCGAATATGTAGTCCAACTCTTGCCGTTTCCGGCGTTAAGTTATTTTATTTTCTCGGGTTCGGGTTTTTGTCTCCGTGTGTTGTTGTCATTGTCATGCATCTCATATCATGTCATCATGTGCATTGCTTTTGCATATGTGTTCATCTCATGCATTCGAGCATTTTCCCCGTTGTCCGTTTTACATTCTAGCGCTTCGTTCTCCTCCGGTGGTCATTTCTACCTTTCTGTCGTGTGTGGGAATTAAACATTTCCGGATTGGACCGAGACTTGCCAAGCGGCCTTGGTTTACTACCGGTAGACCGCCTGTCGAGTTTCGTACCATTTGCACTTCGTTTGATACTCCAACGGTTAGCCGAGGGACTGAAAAGGCCTCATGTGTGTTGCAGCCCAACACCCCTCCAAGTTGGCCCAAAACCTACCAAAACCCTCTCCATCATCTAGAGCGTTCGAACACGATCGCGTGACCGAAAACCGCACCTCATTTGGACACTCCTAGCTCCCTCTATGCCTATTTAAAGACACCCCCGAAAATCTCCTTCTCCTTCCCCCGGAAAAAAACCCTAGATCCAAATCATCATCGCGCGCCGCCGGACAGAGCCGCCACCGACGGACACGTCCGGATCCGCCCCGCCGCCACCATGTGGCGCTCCACCACTCGCCCGCCGAGCCGCCCCACTTCGCCGGCCCGCTCGGCCCGGGGAGGGCCCCCGAGGCCCGCGCCTCGCCGCCGCCGCGCCCGGCTCGCCCCGCCTTCTCTTCCTCGCGCCCGGTGACCGGAGCCGCCGCCCGCCATCTCCGGCCGCTGCGACCAGAGTTCCGCCGCCCCGCCGCCAAGTTCGCCGCCACCCGGCCGCCGAGAGCCGCCCACCGTAGTCCGCCGTCCCTCGTCATCCGCGCCGCCCCAAGACCGGCAAGTCCCTCTCCGGCGCTTCTACTCTATACTCTGGCGAGCTCCAAGCCGCTCCGGCTAACCTCGAAGTCCGTGCTCCGGCGAGATCCGATCTGGATCTGGAAACCCTAGGGTTGACCCCTTGTTTTTCTTCCAAGTCTTCAGTTTATTTAGCTATTTTCATCATGGTGTATCTCCGCATCCGTAGCTCCATTTTGGGCATATAGCATATCAAAATGTTCATCTCAGAGAGTACATCATTTCATCTCATTGCATCATTTTCATTTGAGTTCATCTTGATGCCCGAAATGCTGTTAGAAGATTGCTATTTGAGTTAATTGTCAGATCTGCTGCTCCAATTAGAGATTTGTCATTTTTGCCATGATTAATGTGTGCATGATATGCCCCTGAGTTCTTCATGAGTTTTGTTATATGTTTTGCCATCTATCCAGAGGTGCAACCCATGTATTTTTTTGATGTGTGTGGTGACTAGCATAAGCTTGCAAAGTGGAGCATTTGTTAATGTTGATTTCAGGGACTTTGCATTTCCACTAAGTCCTTGGACTGCTTATCTCAATATGCCATATGTTCATGTCGTTTCCTAGTGATCCGTGCATCTTTTGAGGATGATCAGTAAGGATGTTTTGTTAATCTTGTAGTGCTCTATACATCCATGTTTTGTTTGCATTTATGGAGCACCCTAGCTTGAGTCAATCGAGCTCTACTTTTGCTATTTCGTGAATCTGGGCAGATTGTCTACTTGTTAGCAATTTTGCCGAGGATGTTGTAGTTGATCCGTGCATGCTATGCTATTGTTCTTGCCATGTCTAGCTTGCATTTTGTGTATTATTGATGGGTGTATGCTTAGTTTGTCATGACTTGCTCTGTAGTGAGTGCATCGAGCTCGTAAACATGCCTAATTGATATCTGTTTCAGCATGCTCCAGTTTTCACCAAGTCTGCGAACTGATTATGTTTTTGCCATGTTCACATGCTTGCAAATGTATTTTATTTCCCTTTTGGCTCAAGGTCACTAAGGGACTTTTGTTAAGCTCTTTGAGTAGCTCCATGCCATGCTTTACTTTGCCATGTTCAGGTACTGTAGCATATAGTTTTCATGCTCCAAATTGGGCTACCTGATCTGAAATTCCAGACAAGTGTTAATTTCACCAAGTCTGAAATCTGTTTACCAAATGCATTTTTGCCATGCTTGTTTGAACCTGTTAATGGATGAATTGGCCGTAGCTCAGTGCTAGTATTTTGTTAAGAATCATGAATGGATCCCTGCAATGTATTTTGTTGCCATGTTTGAGTGCTGTAGCATGTTCATCTTGTTGCATTTAGATGGCTACTTGCTGTAAATCGCAGAACGTAGTCATATTTGAATTGCTTGCCATTTCCAAACCGTAACTCCGATTCCGGTGTTCTTTATATCGTTTTTAAGCGATTTCATCTCACCTTTCCAGTGGCAGACTTGGATTTCCAATTTGAGGCCAGGTTCATGCATTCCTTGTCAAATCTTGCATATGCATCACATATTGCATCGCGCATAGCATACCATCTTTGCATCATGTTGTTTGAGTTTGCACGTGGTTGATTGTGTCCTTGTTGCTTGTTTGTCTTGTTTGGGTAGAGCTGGGAGACGAGTTCACTAACGAGGAGCCCGTTGAGTTTGCTTTTGAGGATCCAGTCAACTCTCACAACTTTGCAGGCAAGATGATCATACCCTCAAAATCACTACTATCTTTGCTTTGCTAGATGCTCGCTCTTTTAATATGCCTATGCTACGATGCCTACCACTTGCTTATCATGCCTCCCAAAATTGCCATGTCAAACCTCTAACCCACCATGTCCTAGCAAACCGTTGATTGGATATGTTACCGCTTTGCTCAGCCCCTCGTATAGCGTTGCTAGTTGCAGGTGAAGATTGGAGACCGTTCCTTGTTGGAATATTATTTACTTGTTGGGATATCATTATATTGCCTTGTTATCTTAATGCATCTATATACTTGGTAAAGGGTGGAAGGCTCGGCCTCTCGCCTAGTGTTTTGTTCCACTCTTGCCGCCCTAGTTTCCGTCATATCGGTGTTATGTTCCCAGATTTTGCGTTCCTTACGCGGTTGGGTTATAATGGGAACCCCTTGATAGTTCGCCTTGATTAAAGCTTTTCCAGCAATGCCCAACCTTGGTTTTACCATTTGCCACCTAGCCTCTTTTTCCCTTGGGTTTTCGGAGCCCGAGGGTCATCTTATTTAAACCCCCCCGGGCCGGTGCTCCTCTGAGTGTTGGTCCAACTCGTCAACCGCTGGTGGCCACCAGGGGCAACTCTGGGCTGGCCTACCGGAAGTTTGGACAATCTGAGTGTGCCCTGAGAACGATATATGTGCAGCTCCTATCGGGATTTGTCGGCACATTCGGGCGGTGTTGCTGGATTGGTTTTAACTTGTCGAAGTGTCTTGAAGAACCGGGATACAGAGTCTGATCGGAATGTCTCGGGAGGAGGTCTATTCCTTCGTTGACCATGAGAGCTTGTCATGGGCTAAGTTGGGACTCCCCTGCAGGGATTTGAACTTTCGAAAGCCGTGCCCACGGTTATGGGCAGATGGGAATTTGTTAATGTCCGGTTGTAGATAACTTGAACCTTAACTTAATTAAAATGAATCAACTGTGTGAGTTACCGTGATGGTCTCTTCTCGGCGGAGTCCGGGAAGTGAACACGGTGTTGGAGTAATGCTTGCCGCAGGATGCCCTCTAGTTACTCGCTCACGCTTTGCCTCCTCTTCTCGCTCTCTTTTGCGAACAGGATAGCCACCATATATGCTAGTCGCTTGCTGCAGCTCCACATATTTTCCTTGCCTTACCTATTAAGCTTAAATAGTCTTGATCGCGAGGGTGCAAGATTGCTGAGTCCCTTTGGCTCACAGATTACTTCCAAACCAGATGCAAGGCCTGATGATTCTGTTCCAGATGACGCGCTTGAGCTCAAGTGGGAGTTCGGCGAGGACTCACGCAGATACTACGTGTCTTTCCCTGATGATCAGTAGTGGTGCCTAGTTGGGGCGATCGGGACCGTGTCTCATGTTGGGTTATCTTTTATTTTGGCGCCATAGTCGGGCCATGAGTGTTTGATTGATGTACTGCTATTTATGTACTTTGATTGACGTGGCGAGTGTAAGCCAACTATGTATCTCCCCTTTTATTATCTATATTACATGGGATTTTGTGAAGATTGCCTAACTTGCGACATTGCTTTCAATGCGGTTATGTCTCTAAGTCGTGCCTCGACACGTGGGAGCTATAGCCGCATTGACGGCGCTACACGATGACACTCAAGAGTATGTCAATACTGGCGCCTACTTAGGGTTTGAGCATCATGAGTCGGTGCCTGAATTGCCGCCTCCGGACTCTGAACGTATTATGGACAACCTTCCGGTAGTAAAGAAGTCTAGGAAGAGACCGAGGAAAGGCAAAAAACCTGCTTCTATGATCCAACCACCTCAGCAGCCTCGGGTTCAAGACCGTATAGATATCCCCGGTGCGGCAAAATGGCATATCCCCGGTCAACCAATCCTACCTGAAGCAGCGTTAGGGGCCAGATTCGGCGATTTAAGGAGACTTCATGACGATGTGTTGCGGATAGAGAAAGGCCTCATCACCTCAAAAAATCTAGGATACCCACTCTACGTGGTTAACATGCCGCGGCAATTGTCCTAAGTCGACACATTCCCTGCAGAGAAGTTCTTCCTTCGATTCGATTACATCTTTGACATGTTTCACTTGAAGAAGATGGATTTTACGTTTGTCTGCCTTTATGCCTTGCACATGAACTACCTCATCGGGGTTGAGTAGATACCTCATATCTGTGTCACTGACCCGTACTTCATGCACGAGGGCTTCTTGGGAGTCTGTGTAGAGCACTGTGAATACGCGAGGGAATACATCGCCAATTTCATGCTCGCCAATAAGGACAAGGAGGCGATTCTTGTGCCTTATCATCCCCTGTAAGTCATCCGCGCGGATATCCTTCCTTTGATTTCAATCATTCATTTGCATGATGGAGGCTAATTAATTTGAGGTGTACTTATTTTGCGCAGCGCCGAGCGCGCCGTCCTCATCATCCTCTACCCTTGATACTCCCACACTCTTTACTTGGACTCGTCGAAGAACATTAACAAAAAGGATTACACCCACATCAAGTCTGTTCTCGACAGTGTTATGTTTTACTATGGCGCACGGGGTGGAGAGGTCAAGGACAAGAAGAAAAGGGACGGCAGGCCCGCCTTCGGCCATAAGATCGACTTCTGCTGCATCCAGCAACCGAGTGATTCTCTTAATGATGGATTCTATGTGCTACACCACATGCTGGAGTACGGACGGGATCACCAGAACCTTCACATGTCACCTAGATCCAGCGATGCCCATATTCTGCAATGGGTAAAGAACTTAGGAGATATCGAGGATCATTGACTTCAAGCTGAGTTCTATCACATCCAGCGTGAACTTGCCCAAATCATCATAAAGGAGGTCGTCGGAAAAACAGGGATGTTCTATGAAGAAGGACAAATGTCACGGGAAGATGTCCGAACACGCGTAGCCGCTCAGCGTCTCGACCTGAAGCCTTTCACTAAGCTCGGGGACTATCTCCGTGACTTAGATGGATGGCACGACATGGAGTGATTGTCGATATATGACAATGTGTCCGTTTAGTCCATACTATCTGCATGACGGAACTTTGAATTATGCACGACGAAACTTTATTTGTGATGTAATTAAACCATCCGCCTCGACTAGCGAAGATCACTCTAGTTAGGGCATTTTGGGTACGATGAACTTTGTTATTTATGATTATGATATGTTGCTTCTATTTTTGCCAAGTCTGTCTCTTTTTGTTGCTCAACTATATATGTTGCATATCACCGACTCATGTGAATGTGACGATGCAGGTGTATAGATCATCGATGGCGAAGAAGTGCTACGCCAGGAGTATACGACGAGTGGCCGAAATGTCAGGCCCAGGTGTACCGGTTTCTGGTTTCTGAGCGACAGCCAGTAGTTAGTTTAGGTTCATGCTAATGCGAGAGAGGGATACGAACTCATGTACTGCATAGTTCCACTCTCACATAAAGTGATAGATCTTCTCGCGTATATCATTGTTTAGATGGATGACGATGTAGTTGCAAGTAATCGAGACTTGTATCGCTATTTTCGAGATGATGACGAGAGACCACTTTGTGTTGGATGATGATTATGATGATGACATGATTTGATGAGACTATTTGTATGTATATGCTATGATTACATTTGTATGTGTATGATATGCTAAAGATTGTTGTATAAAGCCTATTCAAATACAAAAAAAATATACAGAAAAAAAAACAGAAACTAATAAAACTAGCAGTAGTGAGGGGAACAAAGTTAGCAGTAGCGCTCCCTTACCAGTAGCGCTTCCTACTAAAAAGCGCTGCAGATATTAGCAGCAGTGCTCTGCACTAAAGCGCGCTACTGCTAGCCATCTATAGCAGTAGTGTGGGATGACAGGCGCTACTGCTACACGTTAGTTGTAGCACCTTATCAGTAGAACATCGTCCCACGCTACTGATATGGAAAATACCCGCGCTACTGCTAGGGTTTTCCCTAGTAGTGAGTTCATGTATTCACTAAGTGTTAATGCTTTGGTCTAGTACTCTATTAAAAGGAGGCCTTAATATCCCTTAGTTTCCAATAGAACCCCGCTGCCACGGGAGGGTAGGACAAAATATGTCATGCAAGTTCTTTTCCATAAGCACGTATGACTATATTCGGAATACATGCCTACATTACATTGATGAACTGGAGCTAGTTCTGTGTCACCCTATGTTATAACTATTGCATGAGGAATCGCATCCGACATAATTATCCATCATTGATCCATTGCCTACGAGCTTTTCACATATTGTTCTTTGCTTAGCTTGTTTTCCGTTGCCACTGCCACAATCACTACAAAACCAAAACTATTACTTTCGCTACCGTTATCGCTACTATCATATTACTTTGCTACTAAATACTTTGTTGTAGGTATTAAGTTTCCAGGTGTGGTTGAATTGACAACTCAGCTGCTAATACTTGAGAATATTCTTTGGCTCCCCTTGTGTCGAATCAATAAATTTGGGTTGAATACTCTACCCTCGAATACTGTTGCGACCCCCTATACTTGTGGGTTATCAGTCCCACAAGGAACAAACAAGGATATCCATAGACATAGAGTGATGTACACACAAGATGATGTCCATGAAAGCATTGGGTTACCTTGTCCCTTGCCTTACCAACAAGAGGGTTTGTGACTCCTTGCACTAGTGCAAGATGTGGAAGTTGTTTACACTTGTTCTAGCCAAAGTGATATGAGTGAAGTATGTTGGCGGAGTCACCCTGAAGAACTATCTTGTTCTCTTCTTCCGGATCCACACCATCTTGATGGGAATCCTTGGAGTTGTAGTCGTACTTGATGAAGTAGAAAAGTCTTGGGAACCCACTTGACCAAGGCCTTAGGAGCTTCTTCAAATGCATCAATCTCCTCTTGGAGCTTGTCCTTCCCTTTTTGCTTGTGGTCTTGTGGTGGAAGATGATCTTGAGCTTGTGTCCCTTGGAAAGAAGTAGGATCATACTTCTCTTATCGAGGAACAAACTTTGTCTTGGGGTATTGATCTTCTTCCCACTCAACTCCATTGGCATTGAACTTTTGTTCAAAACCAATACCTAGAGTCTTCCGGTGCCTTCCTTGCTTGCATACAATTTCCTCAAATTGCTTACTTTTGGCAAGACTCTTGTAGACACCTTTCTCTATAATTTCCTTCAATAAGCTATTTTCTTGCTCAAATGTAACTTGGCTAAGAGAATCATTAGTGGAATCAATAGAAGTACTAGAAGCAACAATATTGGATTTAACATGATTGTTGTTAACTACTACTAGAAGAAGAATCTTTCTTACTCTTGTTGCTAGATTTAACTTTTGGCATGTACGTAGAAAAGAGTAAACGCTTGGCAATGTAAGAAGAACTTTTCTTGCGAAGATCATCATTGATTTCCTTTAAGAACCCATGCTCTTGCTCAAGGTTGAGCTTTTCAAAGCGCAACTCCTCATGAGTCTTTAAAAGTTCTCAATGATCTTCCAAGGTAGTTTCATGAGCTAACTTAAGAGTGTTTACTTCTTTAGTTAGACGCTCAATCTCCTTCTCATCATTGTCATTCGTTTTATCTTGATTAGCATGATTAATAGCAAGTTCATCATAGTTTTTGATCACTAGAGTTGCCAACAAGTAAATCATCATCACCTAGCAAATCATCTTCATCACTATTGAAGTCAACATACTCGGGGTGTGATACCTTTGGACCTTTAGCCATGAAGCATCTTCCAATTCCTTCATTTGGTGAGTCAAATATGTCGTAGGAGTTGGTTGACACAAGTGCTAGACTGGCAACACCTTCATCTTGAGTATATTCGAAGTCCGAGTGATAACTTCTCTCGGAGTGATTGTCGGAGTCGGAGCCGGATACCCATACACCAACATGAGCTTGATGTCTTCATTTTGTGTGGCTCCTTGATGATTTGTCCTTCCTTTTCGAATCCTTGCTTCTCCATGATGTTCTTCGTTCATAACGGTCATCTCTACTCCTTCTCTCTCTTGGTGGTGATTATTCTCTTCTACTTATCCTTTTGGGTGAATCTTCTCTTCTTTTGTAGGGAGCCGTACACTCATTGGAGTAGTGTCCGGGTCTTCCATAATTGTAGCAATTACGTTCACGACTCGAAGATCTTTTGTCATTGTAGGACCTTGACTTGGAACTTCTTTCCTCGCTTCTATTCTTGTAGAACTTGTTGAAGTTCTTCACCATTAGGCTCAATTCTTCATTGAAGGCTTGTTTCTCACTTGATGATGTAGGAGCATCACATGAGGCTTTGTAAGCACCACTTGACTTGTTGTGAAGCTCTTCCTTATCCTTGAGTGACATCTCATGAGCAACAATTTTTCCAATGACTTATGTTGGCTTGAGATCTTTGTAATTGGGCATCATTTGGACCAATGTGCACACGGTATCATATTTTCCATCCAAGGCTCTTAGGATCTTCTTGATGATGAACCTATCAGTCATCTCTTCACTTCCTAAGTCGGCAATCTCATTTGTGATGAGAGCGAGCCTAGAGTACATTTCAGCGACACCTTCACCATTGTCGATGTCAAAACCGGCGGATCTCGGGTAGGGGGTCCCGAACTGTGCGTCTAGGCGGATGGTAACAGGAGACAAGGGACACAATGTTTTACCCAGGTTTGGGCCCTCTTGATGGAGGTAAAACCCTACGTCCTGTTCGATTAATATTGATGATATGGGTAGTACAAGAGTAGATCTACCACGAGATCAAGGAGGCTAAACCCTAGAAGCTAGCCTATGGTATGATTGTTGTATATATTGTATATATTGTATATCTATCGACTAGCCTGGCCTCGGTTTATATAATGCACCGGAGGCCTAGGATAACAAGAGTCCTAGCCGAATACGCCGGTGGGGAGAAGTCCTTTTCTTGATCGCCAAGTCTTGTGGAATCTTCCTTGTATGCGGAAGCCGTCCGAACTGGCCCATGAGTATACGGCCACGGGGGTCCTCGGCCCAATCTAATAGATCGGGAGACGACGTGGTGAGTACCCCCTAGTCCAGGACACCGTCAGTAGCCCCCTGAATCGGTCTTCAAGTTAGGGACGCTCCTCGATTCTTCCAAACTGTTCTTCATCTTTGGTTGCCGGTCTTGAAAACTGGTTCAACAAATCTTCTTTATCTTCGATCTTGAGGATCGCCGAAATGCATTCGACGAGTTTACACATCGGGTATCCGAGGATCCCCTTTAAGTTTCCGGCCTTTATCGATGCCTTGTTTATTTTTATGACACACCTCGGGTTTGAAGTTGTTCCCGGGAGGCAGGGTCCTCTTGCGTCCGAGCTCCAATGCCAGACTACATTCGAGGTATCTTTTGCAGCCGAGCACCAACGCTGGACCGCTTCCCAGCTCTAGCGCCGGAATATATCCGAGCTCCAACGCCGGACTGTATATCCGAGCTCGAACGCCGAAATATATCCGAGCTCCAACGCTGGACTGTGTCAAGGCTCCAATGTCGGACTATATCCGAGGTGTCATATCACCTTGGTTCAAAAAAGTTGAAGGAGTTTAGCCGAGCTTAATGCCGGAAATGCCCTCTATGGAGCCAGCCACTAGCGCCCAAGCTTTATGCCGGACTGCTTCCGAGGTGGTGCACCACCCCGACTATGGGCCGATTTTTTGTCAATATTTTTTATTGGTGCAATTTATTCTGTGCCGAGATATATAGCCAGTAGCCCTCAAGGTGTGTATCGGTCTAAAACCCAAGATGCACATGAAGGATGACATAAGACCACTGATCCCAGTAGCCGCTGAGACTCAGGTTGATTTGCAAAATCGGCCTGAGGATCAAGTCCTAGCTCGGCAGAATACTTCGGGACACAAAAGCGGCGTGCTCAATCCTCAAGACTCAGGTTGGGTGCGGCCGACCAACCTGAGGATCAAAATCTCCTCGGAAACTATATTGCACATAAAATTTTCTGCATTGGACAAGCAATGCAGTAGCCCCCGAGACACTGGTTGGGTGGCAACACCAGATCAGGGGATCGATGTGCCCCTTTAATATTTCTAAATAATAAGCCCGAAGCCCATTAGCCCCTGAGCCTTAATGCGGGCATGGGTGGCCGAATTAAGGATCAATATCCATATTAAAATCACAAATTATGTGTAATGACTCTATGTATCCAAGTACTTTACATCATTAATGCTCGGATCCGCATTGTATAAAACTTTGTTGACCGACCATCGGCTTCCACCTCCTTGGCCAGTAGCCGAGGAGTGTTTGTCCTACTTTATAAAGCCTTTATGAGGGCAAAGATTTACGACAAACAAGGCAATCTGGCCACACCGTTTTATAAACAAAGGTACGCAGAGAGATATGTTATATTACTATTTAACAGAAGAAATATGTTCCAAAGAAAATAGTCCCGCTATCGGTTCCTTTCTTTGGGTTGTCATGCTAAGCATGATCATGAAACCTCAGCTCGAATGTAAGAGCAAAATATCGAGGATTTAGTTTGGGAGGCCAGTTAATAGCCCCCGGTAGTGTTCGGCGACAGTCGAGGTCAAGCCGTAAACACTTCGGCCAATGTTATGAATGGCCCGTCATAGTCATCGGATCGCTGAGTTTACGCTTATTGTGACAGTCAATTTTCGGCTTTCTCCACTAAGGTGCTTAACCATGTGAGCTGGAAGCACAATCACAGTGGTTCTCCCTTTTCACGCCTAGCCAAACAAAACGGAACGTAGGAAGCAAGTGCAGGAGCCGGGCAACCCAACTATTGACCGAAGACACAATTCAAAACCAATGCATATATAGCAATATCTGAGAATGTTTTTGCCGAATCCCTAAAGGTGTCCGGCGTTGCACTGCGAGACTAATGCTGGAAAAGCACAAATAGTTTAAGAGTGCCAAAAAGCTTGGAAAACCAAGAAACGTCAGTAAAAACATGACGTCTGAACAAGATCAAGTGTTCGGTACCAATCTGAAAATTGGTCTGAGAAAAAAGAAGTGCTTCTTTCGTCCTTTAACATGACACATCCTATCTCAAGACTTCGAGCGGGTCAGCCTACGGCTTCAACCTCCTATCCCGAGGGCGGAGTACTTCTCATTAGGCCAGTTTAGCAAACTAAACTCTAGCGGCTTTGAGAGAGAAATTAGGCTCCCCAGCTAGTGACCGCACACTCGCGTCGAAAAAGGAGTGATAAATAATAATAATAGAACTTTGCAACGACTGAGAAGAAGAACACTTATTATAAAACGGCTCAAATAAACTTAAGAGCCCCCAAGTGACTTGGGTAGAAGAATGATTGCATGTACCGAAGTACTTATATCATATCTATGTTCAACCAAACTTTAAACGCGTCTTAACCGACCGTCGGCTTCTCCCTCTTCGGTTAAGGACCGAAAAGTGTTATGTACTCCATCGGTCGAGAATATCGACGGTGTTTCCAATAACCAGGCAATCAGGCCATAAGGCTGTAACAGACAAAGCGCGCTCAGGGAACTTATGCTATATTACTGCGAAGAGTAAGAAGCATCTTCAAAGAAAATAGTACCCCCACCGATACCTTTCTTCGGTGCTCATTGTTATTATGAGACTTGTGCAATAGATTTTTTGTACTCATGAGTTCCATTGTGTGCCGACCATCATTGAATAACTATAAGAGTGCTAGCTTTCGGCTTCACCCAGTCTGAGGTCCGGCTCGGGTGACCCGATCGTGACAATCGCAGAGGTGCTCCCTTTACTCCCTAGCCAAACAATCGGGAACGTAGGGGTAAACACAGGAGCGAGGCAACCCAGCTTGCAAATCGCTTAAGTCAATATGGTGCATATTATGGCGTAATACACGAACAAGGAACGAAGCCGTACAAGTATAATCATATGCAATAGGAAAAGCTTCATAAAGGAAGCCCCCAAGTAAACGGGGTATTTGAATTTATGCGTCACAAACAAAGTTTGGACAAGGAAATTTTTTAGATGCAACTTTTTTCCAAAAAAGTATAATGCTTGGTCGAACCGAACGCAAGTTAGAAATTAAAGCTTTGAGCATGAAAGCGACTTAGCTGGTTAATGTGTTCGGTATTGATGACGCGGTCCGAGCTTGATGCGGGGCAAGGTTCCATCCCTCAAGCCGGTCCCGAGGTGGCGAAGCGGAGAGCTTGACATGCTGAAGTGGTGACATAGCACGATCAATGCAGACCGGCAGAGTGACGCCGAAGTCCCCGGATCATTTTCCTGTGCACAAAAAATAGTGCAAACCGGAGATAATAGTAATAATGATAATTAAAAAAATCGTTGCATAATAAATAATTTATGCAAAGTGAGTAATAAAATAAATATGGCCTGGCGCCGAAGTCAATGTCGATGCAGGGCGTCGGCGTGATGCGGTAAAGGCGTGGCAAAGCCTGAATTCGCAGGTCGGTCCGAGCTCCGAGTGCGGCGTTCACCGGACTATGTACGGAAACTGACCGAACCACCATGCGACTGTCGTTAATGCGGCCACCATTTGATAGACCTGTGTACATATGACGGACAAAGCAGAGTAATAATTCCTTGGGAAAAATGAACCCAAACAAGCAAAAAATACTGGGATTAATAGCACCTGGTTTATTTGTTGTAGCAATCCGAAGGAAGGTGATTCCTAAAATTGGGACCCGCTCCGCACACCCATTGCCTGATGGGCAATAAAACGATGGCATGGCAATGCTGGTAAAGGTTGACTCGCCGAGGCAAAGCCCTCGGCCCAGCTAACATGACGGAGCTGGTCGGCTAGTGACGCCGAAATGTCCGAAGTAGGTTGATGAAGAGATGGCGAAGCCCCCGGTCCAGCCGAGATGTCGAAGCCTCGATGTCAGCCGATGAGTCGAAGTAGGTCGGCGTGATGGACACCAGCTTGAAGAAGCAATAGTGCGGCCCTGTTGATGCAGGTCGTGACGTGGTCGATGACGGCTTGATGAAGCGACCGTGCGGCGATGCCGGTATGCCCGCTCCGTGTAATCCGTGGGGCGGCGATGTTGGTGATGACTTATCCTTCACGATGCCGGGCTCTTGTTCGGCTTGCCGAGATGATGATCCGAAGAAGTTGAGCTCGGCTCAAAAAAGTGACGCCGTGTCTAGCGCAGGTCGGCAGCCGTGGAGTAATATTGCCGGACTGGTTTGACACCAGCATGATGTTGAAGATCATGTTCAAAAGATCTTATAGTTAGTGGGATGTGTTCGGGAACAAAACACAATACCCCATACAAAACTTCCTTCAAAAGGGATGTCCGAAATCCTTCTCATAAAAAAGATGAACTCGGGTCGGATTCGTTTTCGCGCAGAAAACAGATCCGAAAAGTGATGCACTAATCGGAAGGTTCCCAGAGTTTGGACGGTCGGATCGAGCCGAAATTTTGAGAGGTGGTAGACATAGGAATTACGCAGCCGATCAACGGTTGGATCTTCCAAAGGACGTCCGAGCTAGAAGCTGGACACCACGCCCTAAACTCATCCAAATTCCCGTCCAGATTTGACAGGGCTCCGGTATATCGTGGATTGCCAGAGATTCCTCCATCGGAACTCGACGAAATTTTCCAGGGTTATTGTATACTCAATTCCGCACAATTCCACCAAAGCGATCGTCAAAGCAATACTCGAGGAGGTGGTGGTGGCAGATACGAGTTCGCTGTCCAGAAAAACAGCATGGTCGCTTGAGGGCAATGTTGACGTTGAGCCCCCGAGCTCCATAGATGATTCCTCCATGATCTTGATAGAGATCGGAGTTGATGTTTGATGAAGTCCCTTGTCCGGACATGGTGATCCGAACACGGGGCGCAATTCTTGGTCGAACCAAGGTGACCAGTCGAGCTGGTGACAAAGATGCCGAAGTCGCAGTTGATCTGCAGGCGAGCCATCGATCCTTTTGTCGATCACACAGTGTAACTCTCAATGAAAGCACCAATGTCGGTGTCAAAACCGGAAGATCTTGGGTAGGGGGTCCCAAACTGTGCGTCTAGGCGGATGGTAACAGGAGACAAGGGACACAATGTTTTACCCAGGTTCGGGCCCTCTTGATGGAGGTAAAACCCTACGTCCTTCTCGATTAATATTGATGATATGAGTAGTACAAGAGTAGATCTACCACGAGATCAAGGAGGCTAAACCCTAGAAGCTAGCCTATGGTATGATTGTTGTATATATTGTATATATTGTATATCTATCGACTAGCCTGGCCTCGGTTTATATAATGCACCGGAGGCCTAGGATAACAAGAGTCCTAGCCGAATACGCCGGTGGGGAGAAGTCCTTGTCTTGATCGCCAAGTCTTGTGGAATCTTCCTTGTATGCGGCAGCCGTCTGAACTGGTCCATGAGTATACGACCACGGGGGTCCTCGGCCCAATCTAATAGATCAGCAGACGACGTGGTGAGTACCCCCTAGTCCAGGACACCGTCAACCATCCTTCATTTTGAACTTGTCAAGCTAACTTTGAAGCACATCCAATTTGGATTCCTTGACGGAGTCGGTACCCTCGTGCATATCAATCAAAGTATCCCAAATTTCTTTTGCATTCTCAAGACGTCTGATTTTGTTGAATTCTTCGGGGCACAATCCGTTGAAGAGGATATCACAAGCTTGAGCATTGTATTGCGGCATCTTCAACTCTTCTGCGGTAGCTTCATGGTTTGGTTATCTCCCATCAAAGAATTCACCTTGCAAGTCAATAAACACAATAGCTCAAACAGTGGGGCTATGTCCAAGAATATGCATTTTCATATTATGCTTCCAACTAGCAAAATAAGTACCATCAAAGTAAGGACATCTGTGGTGGTAATTTCCCTCGCTAGACGCCATACTCTTGTAGGTTGTGAAACCAAGGCTATGATCACCAAAAGAATTGGAAATCAAGGCAAATGGAGACCAAAGCTCTGATACCATTTGTAGGATCGAAAGTATGTCTAGAGGGGGGTGATTAGACTACTTGACCAAATAAAAATCTAGCATTTTCCCAATTTTAAGTGTTGGTAGATTTTAACAACTTAGCACAAGTCAAGCAATCAACCTACACATGCAAGTCTACGAGTATAGCAGCGGAATGTAAAACATTGTACATGAAGGTAAAGGGAGGAGTTTGGAGGGAGCAAACACAATGTAGACACGGAGATTTTTGGCGTGGTTCCGATAGGTGGTGCTATCGTACATCCACATTAATGGAGACTTCAACCCACGAAGGGTAACGGTTGCTCGAGTCCACGGAGGGCTCCACCCACGATGGGTCCATGAAGAAGCAACCTTGTCTATCCCACCATGGCCATCGCCCATGAAGGACTTGCCTCACAAGGGTAGATCTTCACGAAGTAGCCGATCTCCTTGCCCGTACAAACCCCTTGGTTTAACTCCACAATCTTGTCGGAGGCTCCCAAGTGACACCTAACCAATCTAGGAGACACCACTCTCCAAAAGGTAATAAATGGTGTGTTGATGATGAACTCCTTGCTCTTGTGCTTCAAATGATAGTCTCCCCAACACTCAACTCTCCCACACTGATTTGGATTTGGTGGAAAGATGATTTGAGTGGAAAGCAACTTGCGGAAGGCTAGAGATCAAGATTCATATGGTTGGAATGGAATATCTTGGTCTCAACACATGAGTAGGTGGTTCTCTCTCAGAAAATGTATGTTGGAAGTGTAGGCATGTTCTGATGGCTCTCTCCATGAATGAAGAGTGGGTGGAGGGGTATATATAGCCTCCACACAAAATCTAACTGTTACACACAATTCACCAAACTCGGTGAGACCTAACTAGAAAACTCGGTCAGACCGATTCAGTTCAAAATGTGAATGTTAGGCTTTTCGGTGGTACCGACATGTCAACTCGGTGGGACCGATTTCATTAGGGTCAGGGCATAACGTAATCTCGGTGAGACCGGTTACACAAACTCGGTGGGACCGATTTTGGTAATAAGCTAACTAGAGAGTTGGTCAGGCAAACTTGGTGGGACCGAATCACCCATTTCGGTGAGACCGAAACGTTACAAAAGGGAAACAGAGAGTTTGCAATCCCATCTCGGTGAGACCGAAATCCCTAACGGTGAGACCGATATGACTAGGGTTTCTGGCAGTGGCTATGTAAGTGAACTCGGTGGCGCCGGATAGAATATTTCGGTGGGGCCGAGTTTGACTTTTGGTTTGGGACATATGTGGATATGAGAAAGTGGTTGAGGGTTTTTGGAGCATATCACTAAGCATTTTGAGCAAGCAAGCCATTAAGCAACACCTCATCCCCTTTTAATAGTATTGGCTTTTTCTATAGACTCAATGTGATCTTGGATCACTAAAATGAAAAAGTAGAGTCTTGAGCTTGAGCCAATATGTGTCCTTAGCATTTTGAGGGGTCCACAATTCTAATCCATGCCATGCCAATTAATGAAATTTTTCCTAAAATATTTACCTTGAAATAGCATTAGCTCAATTAGCTATATGTTGTTAATAATTACCAAAACCACCCAGGGATAGTTGCACTTTCAATAAGGAGTGGCAAGAGCCTAAGCTTGGGGATTCCCAAGGCGCCCCAGGGTAATATTCAAGGACAACCAAGAGCCTAAGCTTGGGGATGCCCCGGATGGCTTCCCCTCTTTCGTCTTCGTTCATCGGTAACTTTACTTGGAGCTATATTTTTATTCACCACATGACATGTGTTTTGCTTGGAGCGTCATTTTATTTTGTTTTGCTTGTTATTTGAATAATATCCCAAGATCTGAAATTCTTAAATGTTAGAGAGTCTTCACATAGTTACATAATTATTCAACTACTCATTGATCTTCACTTATATCTTTTGGAGTAGTTTGTCGTTTGCTCTAGTGCTTCACTTATATCTTTTAGAGAACGACGATAGTTTTATTTTGAAGAAACAGATGAAATCTCATGCTTCACTTGTATTATTTTGAGTCTTTAGAACATCATGGTAATTTTCTTTGGTTATGAATTTAGTCCTAATATCATGGGCATCCAAGAGGGATATAATAAAAACTTTCATATAAAGTGCATTGAATACTATGTTAAGTTTGATTCCTTATGATTGTTTTGAGATATGAGGATGGCAATATTAGAGTCATGCTAGTGAGTAGTTGTGAATTTGAGAGATATTTGTGTTAAAGTTTGTGATTCTCGTAGCATGCACATATTTATCACTGGCGGTCGGGGTCAAGCGATGGTCTTTTCCTACCAATCTATCCCCCTACGAGCATGCACTTAGTACTTCATTTCGATAACTAATAGATTTTTGCAATAAGTATGTGAGTTCTTTATGACTAATGTTGAGTCTATGGATTATACACACTCTCACCCTTCCACCATTCCTAGCCTCTCTTGTGCCGCGCAACATGCGCAGGTACCATAACACCCACCATTACCTTCCTCAAAACAGCCACCATACCTACCTATTATGGCATTTCCATAGCCATTCTGAGATATATTGCCATGCAACTTTCCACCGTTCTGTTTATTATGACACACTTCATCATTGTCATATTGATTGCATGATCATGTAGTTGACATCGTATTTGTGGCAAAGCCACCGTTCATAATTCTTTCATACATGTCACTCTTGATTCATTGCACATCCCGGTACACTGCCGGAGGCATTCATATAGAGTCATACTTTGTTCTAAGTATCGAGTTGTAATTCTTGAGTTGTAAGTAAATAAAAGTGTGATGATCTTCATTATTAGAGCATTGTCCCAGTGAGGAAAGGATGATGGATACTATGATTCGCCCACAAGTCGGGATGAGACTCTGGACGAAAAAAATAAAAAAATAAAAAGAGGCCAAAAAATGAGAGAAAAAGAGAGAAGGGGCAATGCTACTATCCTTTTACCACATTTGTGCTTCAAAGTAGCACCATGATCTTCATAATAGAGAGTCTCCTGTGTTGTCACTTTCATATACTAGTGGGAATTTTTCATTATAGAACTTGGCTTGTATATTCCAATGATGGGATTCCTCAAATGCCCTAGGTCTTCATGAGCAAGCAAGTTGGATGCACACCCGCTTAGTTTCTTTTTGAGCTTTCATACACTTATAGCTCTAGTGCATCCGTTGCATGGCAATCCCTACTCACTCACATTGATATCTATTGATGGGCATTGATGTCTACTACACAACCTTCTTCTTGTAGACATTGTTGCGCCTCCAAGTGCAGAGGTTTGTATGACAGTAACAAATTTCCCTCAAGTGGATGACCTAAGGTTTATCAATCCGTAGGAGGCGTAGGATGAAGATGGTCTCTCTCAAGCAACCCTACAACCAAATAACAAAGAGTCTCTTGTGTCCCCAACACACCCAATACAATGGTAAATTGTATAGGTGCACTAGTTGGCGAAGATATGGTGATGCAAGTGCAATATGGATAGTAGATAAAGGTATTTGTAATCTGAAATAATAAAAACAGAAAGGTAACTAATGATAAAAGTGGGCGTAAACGGTATTGCAATGCGTTGAAACAAGGCCTAGGGTTCATACTTTCGCTAGTGCAAATTCCCTCAACAATAATAACATAATTGGATCACATAAGTATCCCTAAACATGCAACAAAGAGTCACTCCAAAGTCACTAATAGCGGAGAACAAATGAAGAGATTATGGTAGGGTATGAAACCACCTCAAAGTTATTCTTTCCAATCAATCCGTTGGGCTATTCCTATAAGTGTCACAAATAGCCCTAGAGTTCGTACTAGAATAACACGTTAAGACACAAATCAACCAAAACCCTAATGTCACCTAGATACTCCAATGTCACCTCAAGTATCCATGGGTATGATTATACGATATGCATCACACAATCTCAGATTCATCTATTCAACCAACACATAGAACCTGAAAGAGTGCCCCAAAGTTTCTACCAGAGAATCACGACGAAAACGTGTGCCAACCCCTATGCATAGGTTCATGGGCGGAACCCGCAAGTTAATCACCAAAACATACATCAAGTGAATCACGTGATATCCCATTGTCACCACAGATACGCACGGCAAGACATACATCAAGTGTTCTCAAATCTTTAAAGACTCAATCCGATAAGATAACTTCAAAGGGGAAACTCAATCCATTACAAGAGAGTAGAGGGGGAGAAGAAACATAAGATCCAACTATAATAGCAAAGCTTGCGATACATCAAGATCGTGCCAAATCAAGAACACGAGAGAGAGAGAGAGAGAGAGAGAGAGATCAGACACATAGCTACTTGTCGGGGATATACCCCGTGGTATGACCCGGCCGGACGTATGACCCGACCGGACTTGGTGCTTCACCGATGAACCTCCAGAGGACTGGCGATTCACGGGTCTGGCGGCTCACTGGTCAGACGACTCACGGATGACCCCGACGGCGGGTCACATAGAAGACTAGGCCCAAGGCCCAGTTGGCCGGCTCATATTATGGTGGGCCGGCTTAAGACAGAAGGCATGAGGAATATTTCCTTGACGAGGAAGCAAGACCCGTACTTGTATCCGACTTGTAATAGAGAATAAGTTAGTTCTAATCCTAATAGGACTCTACATGTAAGCCGCCCCTTCAACTTATATAAGGAGGGGCAGGGCTCCCCAAAGAGGAACAGGAAAAGAAGAAACAATCTCTAGGGCTAGACACAAAGATCCGGCTTACCGGCGTCTCTTTCATGAGCATAATGAGACCTAGCCACAAACAGCATGTAGGGTTGTTACCGGATGATGTTTCCCGGGGCCCGAAGCTGTTTAAATCCTCGTCTTGTGTGTTGCGTCTCTCGATTCCGCTCAACCCCTTCAAGCTAACACATAGATGCGTTGGACTCGCGACTAAGTCCTGACACTAGGGACATCTGCCGTGACAATTCCACGACAGTTGGCGCCCACCGTGGGGCCTGCGCACGGTGGTGCTGAGTTCTTGGAGGGATCTCTTCTAGGGATTGAGAGTTCACAATTTTTCGGATGAAGAAGAGCCGGCTTACCGATGACTCTTTCATAAGCATAATAAGACCTAGCCACAAACAGCATGTAGGGTTGTTACCGGATGATGTTTCCCGGGGCCCAAAGCTGTCTAAATCCTCGTCTTGTGTGTTGCATCTCTCGATTCCGCTCGACCCCTTCAAGCTACCACATAGATGCGTTGGCCTCGCGACTAAGTCCTAACACTAAGGACATCTGCTGTCAAAATTCCACGACAGTTGGCGCCCAGCATCAGCTTCAAGCTTCAAGTTCATCAATTTAGATTTACAATCTGTGGAGCTTAACGTCAACTATGGCGACTTACAATCCGCCAGATGAAGAACAGATCGATTTCGTCGATTGTAGCAGGCGTATCAAGTCATGCCCTTATCCGAGTCAAACCAGTACAAGTTGCAAAGAAAAAAAAGTGGAAAGTTATCTACGACCAAGGAGGATATGGACTCCGGGTTGTCCTTGCGCGCTTCTAAAAAATATGACTGCAACTATCACGGCTGTACCGGACCAGCGCTGACACGTCGTGGCCTTTGTCTCACCGGCGTGGTTGTTTCTGCCTCTGCCGTGACCTCTATGGTCGGGCCTCACCGGCGCACCTTCAACCGTCGAGCCTCTCCTCGCCCTACCTCTGAGCTGGCCCTCACTGACCCGGCCCTGTTGTGACCCGCCTTGCCTGCAGCGAACTGCCACCATTCAACGAGCCGCCGCTGCGGGCTCACCGGCATGCTGCCGTTCCTCACGACCATGTTTCTGCTTCTCCGTGTACGACCTGAAAAAGGGATTGGACTGTGGTAAGAAGTTGAACCCTGTTGCTGAGGCCTTCGCTGCTGGAACTAGCTTCCACCGTGACCCGCTGTGATTCCCCATGACCCGCCCCGATCAAGTTGCCTTGGGCCCCGCTCTGCACGTGCATCAAATTGCCGCCGTCACGTCTACGGCCTCGTGTGAGCCGTCTCCGAAAGTGCTCGTCCGCCTGGCCTCACCATGGCCTCTACGGCCCTGCGCTAAAGTCGCTGCCCTTTGCTGCTCAAACCGGGATTCGTTCCTCTCCTCCGGGTCAACTCCACTCCGAGCCGCCCTCGCTGCCGTGTTGCTCGCATCTGAGTCGCCGCCTTGGCCTTATGTCTGCACTCGCGTGCCTGTTGCCCGAGCGTCGCACAAAGCCACTCGGGCGGATGACGATGCCGTGCCTACACCTACTGTTGTTTCCGCTTTGAGCTGCATGAATTATCCCCTTCATAGTGCTCCAGCCCGCTGGCTCCGCTTCTGCTGGCTCACCTGAAAGCTGCGGGCTATTTTTTGAAGAAAGGAAAGTAGGGAACGGACTGGGAAGTTGAGAAAGAAAAGAAAGAGGCTGCAGTCCCGTGAGTTCTCCATGATCAGACATGGTCCCATGAATAAACTAAATGTATTGGTACAATTATCATCAGGCTTTGGCACGATTTCCAAAGGGGGCCATCATGCACCATGAAGAAGATTAAAGCCAAAGCGTGACAAGGGGTCACATAATAAGTGATCAGGAATCACATCAGATTACTGTTTTGCTGTTGTTGGTTATTATTTCTCTGGCATGATAAAGCTACAACGCAACACTGATTTTGGCACTGTCCAATGGATACGAGCGGAGCCTGTCGGCAAAGAAGGAGGAAACAAAGAAAAAAGAAAAGGTGGAGCTACTGTTACACTGGAAGGATCAAATGCAAATATTCCAGTATGGACAAGCTGACCAGAAAGGGCTTAAATTGCCATTGAAATTACTGGAGATTATCTACAGACGTCATGCATAAATCATTTGTCGTCTGGACAACTCAGGTGATATCCATCTAAGTTTATTTTTCTTAACACATTGTTTTTATCAAAGAACAATTACTTGGTCTATGCTATTTTTTCGCAGGACCATTATTCCTCACAAAAAAGTCTTGCAAAAGGGGCGTGAGCAGATATTATTTTTTGCACTAGCGCTCATCCTGCGCAGGTTGCTACCCCCGCTACATCAGCACACGCGATTGACTTATTGTTCGCCCCTGTGGCCGATTCTCCCGCCCGCACCGGTTTATAAGGCCGCGGTCGACTCGCTGTCCGCGCCGGCTTACAAACGTCGCGACCGACTCACCCGTCCGCACCTGTTCATCCGTGTGCGACTTCAATTTCACCAAGCGATCATCAATTTCATGGCGGATCATTTCCGGCCTGACACATTAGGTGATATCCATCTAATATATATTTTATTGGCATATATTATTGTTGTTAAAGAGCAGTTTATCTTTGCCTTGGTCTGCACTATTGTTGATGTAGGACAATGTGGTTGACTCGCCCGCGCCGGTTTATAGCACTGCGGCCGACTCATCTGTTTTGAGCAACCTCTGATGTGACGGTCGTTTTTTACCGTCCGTCTCTCGCGGCCTGGTCTACATCAGCGCACTGAGCTGCACTTGTCTGGATGAGCTGTTTATTGAGTATGAGCAAGTCACTACTTGGGAAGCCCGGTTTTCTTCCAACAAATTGGAGGCAAATTATCATATATTATCAGCCGCCGTCTGCACTAGATGGTTCAATGGGCAGGCGCACAAGTCGCCACCACTACTGTTTGGTTAAACTTCAAACAACCAGTTGGAAGGAACCATTGGCCGAGTTGCTACACGGCTCATACAAGATCATTTATAACCCGCCGCAGTCACCTCAACCTTCTGTGGATTCACATCGCATTATCAACGCCAATGATATACACCTTCTACTATGGTCAAATATGGAGAATCTCAAGCCAACTCTTCAAGTCATCTTGAGACTCGAGGGCTACAATAGTATGGCTCGGCAAAATTAGCCGGTTTCAATGAATTCAAGAACTCTGGGTCATTGAAGGGAAGATAACCCGGCCCTGGAGGCTACTGTTTTATTGGCGAATATTTAAAGGTCGTCAGAAAATTTCCGGCTCAGAATGAAGATTCTGGTTTAAAATACAGCTCGAGAGACATCTCTCTCCCGCAAAGCTTTGAAACTCTCAAAACCGGTTCAACATCCGGCTCAAGGTAAATTGGTCCCTTACAAAGCTTTGAGGTTCTCAATATCCGGTTTAAGAATTTCCGGTTCAAAAAGAATTAATCTCTTGCAAGTTTGAATTCTCGGACAAATTAATGGCTACCAAAGAGAACTTACTACCATGATGCACGGTTCAAAACATAGGTATCCTACCTTACGGCTTATTTTATTATTGTCACTTGGGGGCTTCCTGCTCATCGGGCATAGCTATCAGTACCCTCTTGATCGACGCAATGCCAAAACTTATATGGTCACTTGGGGGCTTCCTGTTCAAACATAGGTCGTATTCGAACCAAAGAGAACATAGGTGTCGATACCCTTTTGATTGGAAAACTGCCGAACCCACTTGGGGGCTTCTTGATAGTATCCGAATCATAGCTCAACCCCTTTGGGAATCGATGTGGATCGTATTCGAATCATCGTCGCTAAACAACTCTTAAGGTCATTTGGGGGATTCCTGTTCAAACATAGGTCGTATTCGAACCAAAGAGAACATAGCTGCCGGTACCCTCTTGATCGGCAACGCCAAAGCCACTGGGAGCTATATGATCGCATTCGAATCTTAGTTTAACCCCTTTGGAACGGTTTACTGATCGTATTCGAATCAGAAGCCTCAAAATTTTGTTTGTTTCTTGTACAGTTTTTTGCAATCGCAGTTATTTGACTTTGTCTTGAGACTTTTTTGGTCATATTTGAAAGCATCTAGGGAGTGGCTTTGATTCCACCGGCTTAACCTTGGTCAATAAAGTTGTCAGCACATAACAAACATCTTATGTGCTGGCTTTAACAGAATTGGGTTCTCACCCTCACTGCACAGGTCATGTAAACCGGCAGTACAAATTCAATATCACAGTGGTTATATGTGAGTTATTATGACCCGCCTTGCGGTAAACCGCCAAGGGGTCTTGTGATCTACTCGTGTGCAGGATAAGACTACATTTGGGTGTTTACCCGCCCTGGCTTTTGACGTTAAGTCGCCAGGGCATATGTTGTTTAAACTCTGTGCAGGATTTGCGGAACTATGACTTATATAAATGCTTAAGTTCAAGCTCATCATCAAAATTGATGCTTCAAAAGGGTTATCCATTCTGGATTTTCTCAAAGGCTATAAGCCGCCAGGTTACAGAAATTCCGACTTATAATGAATGCGCATTCAGTCGCCATCGGCCAAGAGCCACTGAGTATTTAAAACTCCGGATTTACTTGTCAACAGATAAGGTATTTGAATCTTTAAATAGCCAAACTTGGCTGGATTTTCATTATGATATTGAATGATTGAGGTTTTCAAATTGGGTTATTCAAATCTTTAATAGCCAACATGGTTGGATTTCTATTGTGATTATCAATAACCAGTGTTATGATTGAGGTTTTCAAAGTTGCTTTAGCGCAACGGCTATTATTTTTATCAATGGATATGATTTATTCTACAATGGAAGGAATAGTCCCGAGTTGCTGCAGTCTTACGACCCGGCACTTGGGGGCTACATTATTCAAATTAAGATTATATCAAATATGCAAGTCCCATGTCACTGCCAGCATGCACCATGGCACTTGGGGGCTAATGCAAAGTCATTTTTTGCTCAACTTATTGAAGATCCGACTCATCACATTCTAAATGTGTTGGCCCTTGGGGGCTACCGATTGCTCCTGTCAAAAATTCAAGATATACAAGCATTAATCCATTATATTGAACGGTCCACTATTCAGTTGGTGGAGTACAAAGCTCTTAACCTTGTGGATGTGGGTTCAAGCCCCATGGTGGAGACTATATTATATGATGTTATTATCAATTATATACAAAGTCCCAGCTCAGTATTATCTTACTAAGCCGGCCCTTGGGGGCTACACATTGCTGTTTAAATTTACATGGTTATATCTACAAAGTCCCTACTAATTATTGCATAATGACCCGGCCCTTGGGGGCTAACACTGGTTCAAGTTTTCATGAGCATAAAGCAATTACAAGTCCCAGGTTGCTGCAAGCATGACAACCCGACACTTGGAGGCTACATGTGTGGAATATTCAGTTTATATGATTGAGATGAATAAACCGGATTTCTTCAAGGTTGCAACATTTATTGGAGCAAGTCTTAAACCATCACTTTTGTTCTGCTCAAGACTTGGGGGCTACAGGTAATATGGATATAAGGGAGAAAAATCTTCAAATTATCAGTTTTGAGCAAATCAGGAGGATTAATTACATAAACCGGTGTCAATAACAATTATGACCCGGCATCGTCTGTTTTATAATCCGGCAGTTTTTGGTAATGATAAACCGGCAAGTTTTACATCTTCAAGCCGGCTGAATATCAGATGAGTATTTGAAGACCAAAATTATTTACCCCGGCGCCTTGGAAGCCGACTCAAGTGGATTATTCTTCATAATATTTTTCTATGAGAAACCAACATCAGCAAATTGAGTATGAAGCTAGCTTATTTGACCCGGATTTTCTAGTTGAAGGAAATGATAATTGGACTTAAGGATAATCAGGTCCCGTCTCAGGAGAATATTTAACCCAGAGCACAAGGAATTAAGGATTATCAGGTGCTGGCGTACAAGAATTTGTAACCCGGAACACAATCTGTCAAAGTTGTTCTTGTGTTTGTTTTACAGGATCAATTTAACATGGATAAATCCAAATTAAACTGGGGGCTAATGTCGGGGATATACCCCGTGGTATGACCCGGCCGGAAGTATGACCCGGCCGGACTTGGCGCTTCACCGATGACCCGCCAGAGGACTGGCGATTCACGGGTCCGGCGGCTCACTGGTCATACGACTCACGGATGACCCCGACGGCGGGTCACATAGAAGACTAGGCCCAAGGCCCAGTAGGCCGGCTCATATTATGGTGGGCCGGCTTAAGACAGAAGGCATGAGGAATATTTCCTTGACGAGGAAGCAAGACCCGTACTTGTATCCGACTTGTAATAGAGAATAAGTTAGTTCTAATCCTAATAGGACTCTACATGTAAGCCGCCCCTTCAACTTATATAAGGAGGGGCAGGGCTCCCCAAAGAGGAACAGGAAAAGAAGAAACAACCTCTAGGTCTAGACACAAAGAGTTGGCTTACCGGCGACTCTTTCATGAGCATAATGAGACCTAGCCACAAACAGCATGTAGGGTTGTTACCGGATGATGTTTCCCGGGGCCCGAAGCTGTCTAAATCCTCGTCTTGTGTGTTGCGTCTCTCGATTCCGCTCAACCCCTTCAAGCTACCACATAGATGCGATGGCCTCGCGACTAAGTCCTGACACTAAGGACATCTGCCGTGACAATTCCACGACACTACTAGTACATACCCTCAGCCCAGAGGCATAACTACTCCCTCCTCGTCATGGAGAGCACCGAGATGATGAAGATGACCATCGAAGAGGGATTCCCCCTCCGGTAGGGTGCCGAACGGGTCTAGATTGGCTTTTGGTGGCTACGGGGGCTTCTGGCAGCGGAACTCCCAATCCATTATGTTCCCCGATCGTTTTAGGGTATATGGATATATATAGGCGGAAGAAATACGTCAGGGGAGCCACGAGGGGCCCACGAGGGTGGTGGGTGCGCCCAGGGGGTGGGCGCCCCCCTGCCTCATGGCTTCCTCGTTGCTTCCCTTATGTACACTCCTAGTCTTCCGAGTTGCTTCCATTCCAAAAATAAGTTTCGTGAAGTTTCAGGTCAATTGGACTCTGTTTGATTTTCCTTTTCTGTGATACTCTAAAACAAGGAAAAAATAGAAACTGGCACTGGGCTCTAGGTTAATAGGTTAGTCCCAAAAATCATATAAAATAGCATATAAATGCATATAAAACATCCAAGGATGATAATATAATAGCATGGAAAAAATCAAAAATTATAGTTACGTTGGAGACGTATCAGCATCCTCAAGCTTAATTCCTGCTCGTCCTCGAGTAGGTAAATGATAAAAACAGAATTTTTTATGTGGAGTGCTACCTAACATATTCATCATGTATTTGTATTTATTGTGGCAAGAATATTCAGATCCATAAGATTCAAGACAAAAGTTTAATATTGACATAAAAACAATAATACTTCAAGCATACTAACTAAGCAATCATGTCTTCTCAAAATAACATGGCCAAAGAAAGTTCATCCCTACAAAATCATATAGTTTGGTCATGCTCCATTCTCATCACACAAGAATTCTCTCATCATGCACAACCTCGATGACAAGCCAAGCAATTGTTTCACACTTTGGTAATCTCAAACCTATAAACTTTCACGCAATACATGAGCGCGAGCCATGGACATAGCACTATGGGTGGAATAGAATATGATGATGGGGGTTATGTGGAGAAGACAAAAAGGAGAAAGTCTCACATCGACATGGCTAATCAATGGGCTAGGGAGATTCCCATCAATTGATGTCAATGCAAGGAGTAGGGATTGCCACACAACGGATGCATTAGAGCTATAAATGTATGAAAGCTCAACAAAAGAAACTAAGTGGGTGTGCATCCAACTTGCTTGCTCACGAAGACCTAGGGCACTTGAGGAGGCCCATTGTTGGAATATACAAGCCAAGTTTTGTAATGAAAATTTCCCACTAGTATATGAAAGTGACAAAACAAGAGACTCTCTATCATGAAGATTATGGTGCTAGTTCGAAGCACAAGTGTGGCAAAGGATAGTAGCATTGTCCCTTCTCTCTTTTTCTCTCATTTTTTGGGCCTTCTCCCTTTCTTTTTTTATGGCCTTTCTTTTTTTGGGCCTTCTCTTTTTTATGGCCTTTCTATTTTTTTTTTCCTCACTTGGGACAATGCTCTAGAAAATGATGATCATCACACTTCTATTTATTTACAACTCAAGAATTACAACTCGATACTTAGAACAAGATATGACTCTATATGATTGCCTCCGGCGGTGTACCGGGATATGCAATGGACCAAGAGTGACATGTATGAAAGAATTATGAACGGTGGCTTTGCCACAAATACTATGTCAACTACATGATCATGCTAAGCAATATGACAATGATGAATGTGTCATGATAAACAGAATGGTGGAAAGTTGCATGACAATATATCTCGGAATGGCTATGGAAATGCCATAATAGGTAGGTATGGTGGCTGTTTTGAGGAAGATATAAGGATGTTTATGTGTGAAAGAGAGTATCATATCACGGGGTTTGGATGCACCGGCGAAGTTTGCACCAACTCTCAATGTGAGAAAGGGCAATGCACGGTACCGAAGAGGCTAGCAATGATGGAAGGGTGAGAGTGCGTATAATCTATGGACTCAACATTAGTCATAAAGAAGTCACATACTTATTGCAAAAATCTACAAGTCATCAAAAACCACGGCACTACGCGCATGCTCCTAGGGGGATAGATTGGTAGGAAAATACCATCGCTCGTCCCCGACCGCCACTCATAAGGAAGACAATCAAATAACACCTCATGTTTCAAATTTGTTACATAACGTTTACCATACGTGCATGCTACGGTACTTGCAAACTTCAACACAAGCACTTCTCAAATTCACAACTACTCAACTAGCACGACTTTGATATTATTACCTCCATATCTCAGAACAATCATCAAGCATCAAACTTCTCTTAGTATTCAAAACATTCATAGGAAATTTTTTACTAATCTTGAATACCTAGCATATTAGGATTATTTAAGAAAACTACCATGCTATTTAAGACTCTCAAAATAATCTAAGTGAAGCATGAGAGATCAATAGTTTCTATAAAACAAATCCACCACCGTGCTCTAAAAGATATAAGTGAAGCACTAGAGCAACAACAAACTACTCCGAAAGATATAAGTGAAGATCAATGAGTAGTCGAATAATTATGCAACTATGTGAAGACTCTCTAACATTTAAGAATTTCAGATCTTGGTATTTTATTCAAACATCAAGCAAAACTAAATAAAATAACATTGACGCTCCAAGCAAAACACATATCATGTGGCGAATAAAAATATAGCTCCAAGTAAAGTTACCGATGAACGAAGATGAAAGAGGGGATGCCTTCCAGGGCAACCCGAAGCTTAGGCTTTTGGTTTTCCTTGAATATTTCCTTGGGGTGACTTGGGAATCCTCAAGCTTAGGCTTTTTCCACTCCTTATTCCATAATCCATCGAATCTTTACCCAAAACTTGAAAACTTCACAACACAAAACTTAAAGTAGAAAACTCGAAAGAAAACAAAACACCAATTCAAGATACTGTAATTAAATAATTTTTATTTATATTGGTGTTAAACCTACTGTATTCCAACTTATCTATGGTTTATAAACTCTTTTACTAGCCATAGATTCATCAAAATAAGTAAACAACACATGAAAAACAGAATCTGTCAAAAACAGAACAGTCTGTAGTAATCTGTAACTAACGCAAACTTATGGAACCCCAAAAATTCTAAAATAATTTGCTGGAAGTGAGGAATTTATCTATTAATCATATGCCAAAAGAATTAACTAAATAGCACTCTCCAATAAAAAACGGCAGCAATTCTCGTGAGCGCTAAAGTTTCTGTTTTTTACAGCATGATCGCAAAGACTTTCCCCAAGTCTTCCCAAAGGTTCTACTTGGCACAAACACTAATTAAAAGCATAAAACCACATCTAAACAGAGTCTAGATGAATTATTTATTACTAAACAAGAACAAAAAGCAAGGAACGAAAATAAAATTGGGTTGCCTCCCAACAAGCGCTATCATTTAACGCCCCTAGCTAGGCATGATGATTTCAATGATGCTCATATAAAAGATAAGAATTGAAACATAAAGAGAGCATCATGAAGAATATGACTAGCACATTTAAGTATAACCCACTTCCTATGCATAGGGATTTTGTGAGCAAGCAACTTATGGGAACAATAATCAACTAGCATAGGAAGGCAAAACAAGCATAACTTCAAAACTTTAAGCACATAGAGAGGAAACTTGATACTATTGCAATTCCTACAAGCATATATTCCTCCCTCATAATAATTTTCAGTAGCATCATGAATGAATTAAACAATATAACCAGCACCTAAAGTATTCTTTTCATGATCTACAAGCATAGAAATTTCATTACTCTCCACACAAACAAAATTCTTCTCATGAATAATAGTGGGAGAAAACTCAACAAAATAATTATCATGTGAGGCATAATCCAATTGAAAACTAAAATCATGATGACAAGTTTCATGGATATAATTATTCTTTATAGCATACAAGTCATGACAATAATCATCATAGATAGCAACTTTGTTCTCATAATCAATTGGAACCTCTTCCGGAATAGTGGATTCATCACAAAATAAAGTCACGACCTCTCCAAATCCACTTTCATCAATATAATCATCATAAATAGGAGGCATGCTTTCATCATAATAAATTTGCTCATCAAAACTTGGGGGACAAAAAATATCATCTTCATCAAACATAGCTTCCCCAAGCTTGTGGCTTTGCATATCATTAGCATCATGGATATTCAAGGAATTCATACTAACAACATTGCAACCATGCTCATCATTCAAATATTTAGTGCCAAACATTTTAATGCATTCTTCTTCTAACACTTTGGCACAATTTTCCTTTCCATCATACTCATGAAAGATATTAAAAAGATGAAGCGTACGAGGCAAACTCAATTCCATATTTTTGTTGTAGTTTTCTTTTATAAACTAAACTAGTGCTAAAACAAGAAACAAAAAGATTCGATTGCAAGATCTAAAGATATACCTTCAAGCGCTAACCTCCCCGGCAACGGTGCTAGAAACGAGCTTGATGTCTACTACACAACCTTCTTCTTGTAGACGTTGTTGGGCCTCCAAGTGCAGAGGTTTGTAGGACAGTGACAAATGTCCCTCAAGTGGATGACCTAAGGTTTATCAATCCGTAGGAGGCGTAGGATGAAGATGGTCTCTCTCAAGCAACCCTGCAACCAAATAACAAAGAGTCTCTTGTGTCCCCAACACACCCAATACAATGGTAAATTGTATAGGTGCACTAGTTAGGATAAGAGATGGTGATACAAGTGCAATATGGATAGTAGATAAAGGTATTTGTAATCTCAAATTATAAAAACAGCAAGGTAACTAATGATAAAAGTGAGCGTAAATGGTATTGCAATGCGTTGAAACAAGGCCTAGGGTTCGTACTTTCGCTAGTGCAAGTTCCCTCAACAATAATAACATAATTGGATCACATAACTATCCCTCAACATGTGTCGGTGTCAAAACCGGCGGATCTCGGGTAGGGGGTCCTGAACTGTGCGTCAAGGCCGGATGGTAACAGGAGACAAGGGACATGATGTTTTTTTACCCAGGTTCGGGCCCTCTCGATGGAGGTAATACCCTACTCCTGCTTGATTAATATTGATGATATGGGTAGTACAAGAGTAGATCTACCACGAGATCAAGGAGGCTAAACCCTAGAAGCTAGCCTATGGTATGATTGTTGTGTATGGAGTTGATTGCCTACGGACTACAACCCTCTGGTTTATATAGACACCAGATAGGGTTAGGGTTACATAAAGTCGGTTACAATGGTAGGAGATCTTGAATATCCGCATCGCCAAGCTTGCCTTCCATGCCAAGGAAAGTCCCATCCGGACACGGGACGAAGTCTTCAATCTTGTATCTTCATAGTCCAGGAGTCCGGCTGAAGGTATAGTCCGGCTACCCGAACACCCCCTAATCCAGGACTTCCTCAGTAGCCCCTGAACCAGGCTTCAATGACGACGAGTCCGCGCACAAATTGTCTTCGGCATTGCAAGGAGGGTTCCTCCTCCAAGTCCTTCGTAGAAGATTGTAAACACCAAGAGTAGTGTCCGGCTCTGCAAAATAATTTTCCACATATTGCCATAGAGAGAATAATATTGACACAAATAAAATCTGCCGACGTATTCCGCAGTACGTCATCACACTGCGGCCAAGTCCTTTACTTGAATTGTTTTTACTTTTCCACCTCAGCATGTTTTGTGAGGCGGTTTCCTTGGCACGTCTTGTCAAAGCAGAGATCGTGTACCCCCTTTACGGGATTCTCATCAATACGGACGTGGGTAACCCAACCGCGCCATTTATCATGGCGCTTGGGAGGCAAGCGAGTTTTACTAGGGTGGTGGGGACGCACAACCGCATCCACCCATATAAGGGGATAAGGATCCACCCTTTTACCTACGCCTTCTTCCTCTTTTGCCTATCCATCTCCCGCACACTCGAGCTCCAACGCCCAAGCCCGCACTTCCCACCTCAACCTTCTCCAGCAATGTCCAGAGCGGGAGGCAAGTGGATGGTCTCCTCCGTCACGGAGGGCCATGTTAAAAAGCTAAGGAAGGCCGGATACTTCTCCAAAGACATCGCGCACCGGCTTCCCGAGGAGGGGCAGCTTCTCCCCACCCCAAGGCCCCATGAGAGAGTAGTATTCCTTCCCCACTTCCTCCGCGGAGTGGGTTTTCCACTCCACCCATTTGTCTGGGGGCTCATGTTTTACTATGGCCTGGATTTCCATGATCTGGCCCCGAACTCCGTCCTCAACATCTCGGCGTTCATCGTCGTGTGCGAGGCCTTCCTCCGCATCCGCCCCCATTTCGGCCTCTAGCTCAAGACCTTCAACGTCAAGCCCAAGGTGGTGCGCGGCAGCCAGGCGGAATGCGGAGGCACCATGGCGGGCAAGATGGCCAATGTCCTATGGCTCGAGGGCTCCTTTGTGGAGACCCTGAAGGGGTGGCAATCGTGGTGGTTTTACATCACCGAGCCGCGCGATCCAAAATGGATCGCAACCCCCGAGTTCCGATCCGGACCCCCCACGCGGCTTATGTCCTGGAAAGAGACGGGCCTGTCATGGGGCGACGAAAAAGAGGTGACCAGTTATGCTCGTCCGCCAGATCCTCCCGTGTCAACAACGGGGCTTTAATCTGTGGGAGTTCAACCCGGCGCAGCACCAAACCCTTAACAGGCTCTTCGACACGACGTATGAAGATGTCTGGAAGGTGCTAACCAAAGGCGCCGAGGCTCCCACATCCGCTTCCGAGGACCGCGGATACAGCTCGCAGCGTCATGCTAGCGAGGTAAGCTATTTTCACCTTTTACAGGATGTTAAGTTTTTTCATAGTTTGACTATGCGGGATCTAAGCTCCCTTACCTTTGACAGGCTTGGCGGGCGAAGTCCGGATCGATTAACTGTCCGGCTCCCTTGCCCGAAGACCCAGCCCCCGCTCTACTAGCGAAGCTGCTGGTTCCGGCACCTTATGTGGTGCAGGAGAAGAAGGCCAAGAAGAAGAAGGCCATGGGGACTCGAAAGAGTTCCCGGCATACGGTGGTGTCGGACTCGTCGTCCGACGAGTCCAAGACGCACTCCCCCCGTGAATACGAGGAGGAGGAAGAAGAAACCTCTCCCCCCCAGCGGGGGGAGGAGAGAAGAGGAAGGCCGCCCCAACGAGGGAGGCCGAGGGGTCTGGGAAAAGGAAGACCCCTCCGCCGGACTACGCCCCCAACGCTGAAGAGGGCAAAGAGGAGTGGCCAAACAGGGCCAAGCGTCTGGCGAAATTGTAAGTTCGGATATCAGAATAACTCATGATGTTCCTTTGTTGCACAGCTTTCCCTAATGTCGAACATAATTATGCAGCCCGCACCGGGCCGAACTCAACGAGTCGACGAGCGGCTCCCTGGATTCATCGGACGTTAACTCAGTTCCACCCGCTGTCTCCGCCCGCACTGCGGACGACGCCGAAGTGGCGTCGCAACGAGCTCCGGGGCAGGAGGAGGTGGTCCTGGAGGAGCCGCAGGGCGACCTCCCGGACCCCAGGAGTAAAGGGGACAAGACCCCCCAGGGCTCCTAGTCCAGCTTTGTGCCGGACACCGCACCGGAATCTTCAACAGTTCCGGACCGTGGTAGGCGAACTCCTTCCAAGAGGAGCAAGCCTTCTGAGCCGGCGGCCTCCGTCCAACCGAAGGTGCCGGACAATCTGCTCGAGGTGCTTGATGGCGCCTCCATCGACGAGGAGCACCGTACTATTATGAGTACGGTGATCTAGAAGGTTCATTCCGCCAAGAGTGGACTGAGTGAAGCTTGCTCTAGCCTCCTAACGGGCTTCGAGGTAAGTAAAAATATGTAAAAATATAACCGCGTAGACAGTAGCCCCTGAGGCTCTTTTTGGCGTTCGGAAAGAAAATCCGAATAGAGGATCTAGTAAATTTCGCAGGAATCTAACAATAAAGAGTCAATATGCGTGTGCAGGCTTCGCTGCTATCCACCACCGCACTGACTGCGGAGGTGGGTGTCCTGAAACAGGACCTCAAGCGGACCGAGCAAGAGCTCGGCCTTGCCAAGCGGCAGCTCGAGGAAAAAGAAGGTAGGAAATACCTTACAGAAAAAGTGCCTATAGAGAGGCGTGATTGCGAAAAATAACAAGATTGCACTGCTTATTATAGGGGCCACGACTGAGGTGGCGACCCTCAAGCAGGCGCTGTCCGAGGACAAAAAGAAAACGGCCGCGGAGCGCACCGAGTGAGAGAAACTTGGGGCTCAGGTCGGCGAGGTGCATCAAGAGCTTCAGGCTGTCATGAAAAAACATGAGAGTTTGGAGCTTGAGTCAAAGACCCAAGCGTCCGATCTCGCGGCGGCCCGTGAGACTGCCAAGTCTGCCAAGGCCGAAGCCCAAAAGGCCCTCCAAGAGTTGGAGGAGATTAAGAAGATAGCAGCGGGTAAGGCATTCTTTATGCAAAGCAGAAATATAAAAGTAAACTACTTGTTACTTACCCGAATCCGGAGTTCTCCAGGGGCATTCGCAGATCTTCCCCGCAGTGTATCCGACGCCGCCGCATTCTACCGAGTTGAAGAGGGCAGCTCGACGGAGAAGGTGTTCTGGTCTCAGTATGCTGAGGCCGGACACCCTGTGCCCTTGAGCGACCAGCTAAAACAGCTGGTCGAGCTGCACAAGGCGGCCGAACAGGCCATGAAGGGCTTCATAGTTTGGCTGTGGCCCGGAGAGGCCCTGCCTGGGAGCTACTTCAGGCTGGTGCGGCGGCTGGTGGAGGCCTGTCCAAGGCTCGAGGTCATCAAGCGCTCCGTCTGCATCGAAGGTGCCCGTCGGGCCCTTGCCCGTGCAAAGGTGCACTGGGGTAAGCTGGACGGTGAGAAGCTTGTGAAGGACGGGCCGCCGCCGGGGAAGGAGCATCGCAAGCCCGAGAACTATTACAAGGATGTTCTTGCGGGTGCCCGCGTTGTGGCGGATGAATGTACCAAGGATGTAATTTTTGAATAAACTCGCTCGTTTTTATCCTGTGCGCTGAAAACTTGTTCATAGGCGCTTAAGCAATGCTTGTTGAATTTAAAATATTATTTCTGTGCGGCCGTTTATCAAAAAATTGAGAGATGGCCAGTCGTCGGCTTCTGCCCCCATGCCACTAGTGCTAGGGTGTTCGGGATAAACCTGAGCGCTCTTTTTCCCATAGTTGGGTCCTTCGAGGGAGGCGCTCAGCACAACGAACCAGGCAATCGGACTATAATGCTTGAAAACTCTCACTTAGCCATAAAACTTTATAATTTTAAATTTCGGCGAAGCCCCTAGTTCGGAAGACCGAGTTCGGGGCGCTATCCACGCCTTGGCCGGACAAAATCCGGCTCCTCGCTCGAAGTGGCATAAGTCTTTAGGGACTCGAAAAAACCTCTCGAATAGCGACCGGTCTCTCGCCTCATCATGACAGTCAGTTTTAGCTTTCTCCACTGAGGTGCTTAACCCAGCTCAACCGGGGCACAATCGCAGTGGTTCTCCTAGTGCTACCTTAGCCGATATAGCGGAACGTAAGACACCAAAACATAGGAGTCGGGCAAACCCAACTATTGACCCAAATCATGATTCGGAGCCGATGCATATAGTGCTATAAGTTCAGGGTGCCGCACTTGTGAAAGTGTACGGACTTCTCACACCATATTAAAGGGTACTGAAGCCCCTGGTGTACTTGCCATACCACAGTGTACGGGTGCAACATGTCATTAATGAACATATATAAAAGAGAGTAAGGCAGAAAATAGGCACAAGCTATGCATTGTTTATATAAAGGCTATTTATCAAAGCCAAACGATACAAATAGTGCGGTAAGCAAAAGATATTGGACTATTCAGTATGTCCTGACCGAGGGCAGGCCGCGGAATTGTATTTAAAACAGGTACACCGCTCGTAACAGAGACAACCTGGGAGTTCCACAGTGCGGCATGGCTTGTCTGCCTCTTTGGATCTTGCATCCTTTGTGCGACAGTCGAATTGCCGAACAGGTCGTCCGAAGTATGGAGTCCTGAAGGTAAGAAAAAATTAAAAAGAGAGTCCGGCAGCCCCTAGTACGTTTTAAGCCGTATTCTGGGCGTGCCGTTATTGTGCCCCTTCCCCTATGCCCATGGTATTTCAAGGGCGTAGTTATGTACGCGAGGTACTGGTTTCGCTATGTCGCGATAGCTGGGGTTGGGGCCGCATTGCTACGCTTGCTCAGAGTGTGCCAGGCGGTCCTGCTGTGGGTTACTCCTGGCGCGCTTGGCAGTGTCTGGGTTTTTAATGGCCGGACTGGAGAATTGCCTGAGAAGGCTACTTCGTACTCTGCTGTGAGAGCCGCCGTATGCTCCTCCGTACGGAGGGAGCGTTCGGTGTTTCCATTGACCGTAATTACTCCTCGAGGGCCTGGCATCTTGAGCTTGAGATATGCGTAGTGCGGCACCGCATTGAACTTTGCAAATGCGGTTCGTCCGAGCAGGGCGTGATAGCCACTGCGAAACGGGACTATATCGAAGATTAACTCATCGCTTCAGAAATTGTCCGGGGATCCAAAGACCACGTCAAGTGTTACTGAGCCTGTACAGTTGGCTTCTACACCTGGTATAACGCCTTTAAAGGTCGTTCTTGTGGGCTTAATCCTTGAGGGATCTATGCCCATTTTCCGCACTGTATCCTGATAAAGCAGGTTCAGGCTACTGCCGCCGTCCATGAGGACCCTTGTGAGATGAAATTCGTCGATGATTGGGTCGAGAACCAATGCGGCGAAGCCACCATGACGGATGCTAGTGGGATGGTCCCTTCGATCAAAAGTGATTGGGCAGGAGGACCATGGGTTGAACTTTGGGGCGACTGGCTCTATCGCGTATACGTCCCATAGCGCACGCTTCCGCTCCCGCTTGGGAATGTGGGTTGCGTATATCATGTTCACCGTCCGCACTTGTGGGGGAAAGCCCTTCTGTCCATTGTTGTTCGGCGGCTTGGGCTCCTCGTCGTCGTTGTGCAGCCCCTTGTCTCTGTTTTCGGCCCTTAACTTGCCTGCCTGCTTGAACACCCAACAATCCCTGTTAGTGTGATTGGCTGGCCTTTCGGGGGTGCCATGTATCTGGCACAAGCGATCGAGTATTCGGTCCAAACTGGACGGGCCCTGAGTATTCTTTTTGAATGGCTTTTTCCGCTAACCGGATTTATAGACTTTGAATCCGGCATTGACTGCCGTGTCTTCATTGCTGTCGCTATTAACGCGGCATTTTTGCTTATTCCGACGTGTCCTGCCACTTTTGTCCTTGGTATCCGAATTACCAGGGTTCTTTGATAAGTTGTTACTGCGAGCTAGCCAGCTGTCTTCTCCCGCGCAAAAGCGGGTCATGAGTGGCGTGAGGGCTGCCATGGATTTCGGCTTTTCCTGCCCCAGGTGCCGGGCAAGCCACTCGTCGTGGATGTTATGCTTGAAGGCTGCTAGGGCCTCTGCGTCCGGACAGTCGACTATTTGGTTTTTCTTTGTTAGGAACCGTGTCCAGAATTGTCAGGCCGATTCCTCTAGCTGCTGAATTATGTGGCTTAAGTCGTCGGCATCCGGCGGTCGCACGTAAGTGCCCTGGAAGTTGTCGAGGAATGCGGCTTCCAGGTCCTCCCAAGAACCGATTGAGTCTGTTGGCAAGCTGTTAAGCCAATGCCGGGCCGGTCCTTTAAGTTTGAGCGGGAGGTATTTGATGGCGTGTAGATCATCACCGCGTGCCATGTGGATGTGAAGGAGATAATCCTCGATCCATACCGCCGGGTCTGTTGTGCCATCGTATGATTCGATGATTACGGGTTTCAAACCCTCTGGGATTTTATGATCCATTACTTCATTCGTGAAGCATAGCGGGTGTGCGGCGCCTCTGTACTGGGCTATATCACGACGTAGCTCGGAAGCGCTATGTCTGTTGTGTTCGGCCCAGCCGGATTTGTTGTATCTGGAGTGAAGGTCATTGTCACCTACCGTAGGGCGCCTGCGCGATCCGTAGATCGATCTTGTTTGTCTTGCCTTATCCTCCAGTATGTCTCGCAGGTCGGGCGCATTTTCCCGTGCCTTAGTTGAGCGGCATCGGGGCATGGCTTGGGTGGAGGGCCGAGGGGCCTCTCTGTCGCAGCCGCAAGGTGGCCGGTCTGCCATGTCATGCGCTGGTGATGTAGGTGCTTCCTCCTCTGATCGGGGTAACGGCCTGTGCTTCGGGTAACTCTTGGAGGGGCGTTCAAGTTCATACTCTTCGGCCGTAAGGACTTCAGTCCATCTGTCAGCTAGCAAATCTTGGGTAGCTTTAAGCTGTTGCTGCTTTTTCTTGAGGCTGCTTGCCATGGCTAAAAGCCTGCGTTTAAAACGCTCTTGTTCGTCGGGGTCTGATGGTATGACGAATTCGTTGTCATCGAGGCTTGCCTCGTCTTTGGAGGGAGGCGTATAGTTATCATCCTCGACCTCTCGGTCTGCCGCTCTCTCATGAGGGCTGGCTTCTCCATCTTCCTGTGCCGAATCTTGCTGAGGTGGGTGTTCTTCGGCGTTATCCGGGGTAGTATTATCTCCCGTGCCGGAATCACCGTTTTTGCTTTGGCGGGATTTAGAGCGGCGCTATTGACGCCGGCGCTTTGGCTGTTTCTTGGGGGCGTCATCCCCCACTGTTCCATCGCCATCTCCATCTTTTGGAGTATCCACCATATATATGTCAGATGACGAGGTGGCCTTCCAGCGCCCTACAGGTGCTAGTTCCTGTTCGTCTCCTAGATCGTCGTCCATGCCGTCGATATCTTCAGAGCTGAAGTCAAGCATGTCGGTTAGATTGTCGACAGTGGCTACAAAGTGTGTGGTGGGTGGGCTTTGACTTTCCTTATCGTCCGTATCCCACCCTCGCTGACCGTAGTCCGGCCAGGGCTCTCCTGATAAAGAGAGAGACTTAAGAGAGTTCAGGATGTCGCCACAAGGCGAATGCTGAAAGATGTCTGCGGCGGTGAACTCCATTATCGGCGCCCAATCGGATTCGATTGGCAGGGGCGTGGGGGGTTCGGAGTCCGGGGAGGAGTCTGGATCCTCGGAGTCACGGGCCATGCGGAGTGCGGTGCTGGAGTTTGGCTCGATCGCCTTTGAGATCGCAGCCCCTGAGGCAGCGTCTAACCGCTGATCCTCGATCGGCGCAGTATGCTCCGAATCAATGGTCGAAACCGATGCGTATGCGGCCTCCAAGGCGCTGTTCGGCGGCAGAGCTATATCATGCCCATCGAGACAGTGTGGCGCGCTTGGCTGTGGCTCGAATCCGTCGAAGATCAAGTCCCCATGGATGTCAGCCGTGTAGTTTAGGCTTCCAAACCTGACCTGATGGCCAGGGGCGTAGCTTTCGATCTGCTCCCGGTGGCCGAGTGAATTGGCCCGCAGAGCGAAGCCACCGAAGACGAAGATCTGCCCGGGGAGAAAAGTTTCACCCTGGACCATATCGTCCTTGATGATCAAAGGAGCCATCGGGCCTAAATGCGACGACACAGAGGAACTCTCAATGAAAGCACCAATGTCGGTGTCAAAACCGGCGGATCTCGGGCAGGGGGTCCCGAACTGTGCGTCAAGGCCGGATGGTAACAGGAGACAAGGGACACGATGTTTTTTACCCAGGTTCGGGCCCTCTCGATGGAGGTAATACCCTACTCCAGCTTGATTAATATTGATGATATGGGTAGTACAAGAGTAGATCTACCACGAGATCAAGGAGGCTAAACCCTAGAAGCTAGCCTATGGTATGATTGTTGTGTATGGAGTTGATTGCCTACGGACTACAACCCTCCGGTTTATATAGACACCGGATACGGTTAGGGTTACATAAAGTCGGTTACAATGGTAGGAGATCTTGAATATCCGCATCGCCAAGCTTTCCTTCCACGCCAAGGAAAGTCCCATCCGGACACGGGACGAAGTCTTCAATCTTGTATCTTCATAGTCCAGGAGTCCGGCTGAAGGTATAGTCCGGCTACCCGAACACCCCCTAATCCAGGACTCCCTCAACATGCAACAAAGAGTCACTCCAAAGTCACTAATAGCGGAGAACAAACGAAGAGATTATGGTAGGGTACGAAACCACCTCAAAGTTATTCTTTCCAATCAATCCGTTGGGCTATTCCTATAAGTGTCACAAATATCCCTAGAGTTCGTACTAGAATAACACCTTAAGACACAAATCAACCAAAACCCTAAAGTCACCTAGATACTCCAATGTCACCTCAAGTATCTGTGGGTATGATTATATGATATGCATCACACAATCTCAGATTCATCTATTCAACCAACACATAGAACCTCAAAGAGTGCCCCAAAGTTTCTACCGGAGAATCACGACGAAAACGTGTGCCATCCCCTATGCATAGGTTCATGGGCGGAACCCACAAGTTGATCACCAAAACATACATCAAGTGAATCACGTGATATCCCATTGTCACCACAGATACGCACGGCAAGACATACATCAAGTGTTCTCAAATCTTTAAATACTCAATCCGATAAGATAACTTCAAAGGGGAAACTCAATCCGTTACAAGAGAGTAGAGGGGGAGAAGAAACATAGGATCTAACTATAATAGCGAAGCTCACGATACATCAAGATCGTGCCAAATCAAGAACACGAGAGAGAGAGATCAAACACATAGCCACTGATACATACCCTCAGCCTCGAGGGAGAACTACTCCCTCCTCGTCATGGAGAGCACCGGGATGATGAAGATGGCCACCAGAGAGGGATTCCCCCTCCGGCAGGGTGCCAGAATGGGTCTAGATTGGCTTTCGGTGGCTACGGAGGCTTCTGGCGGCGGAACTCCCAATGTATTATGTTCCCCGATAGTTTTAGGGTATATGGATATATATATAGGCGGAAGAAATACGTCAGGGGAGCCACGAGGGGCCCATGAGGGTGGAGGGCGCGCCCAGGGGGTGGGCGCGCCCCCTGCCTCGTGGCTTCCTCGTTGATTCCCTTACGTACACTCCAAGTCTTCTGGGTTGCTTCCGTTCCAAAAATAAGTTCCGTGAAGTTTCAGGTCAATTGGACTCCATTTGATTTTCTTTTTCTGCAATACTCTAAAACAAGGAAAAAACAAAAACTGGCACTGGGCTCTAGGTTAATAGGTTAGTCTCAAAAATCATATAAAATTGCATATAAATGCATATAAAACATCCAAGGTTGATAATATAATAGCATGGAACAATCAAAAATTATAGATACGTTGGAGACATATTAGGCATCTCCATAGCCCATTGATAGGCCTAGTTGATGTGAGACTATCTTCTCCTTTTTGTCTTCTCCACAATCACCATTCTATTCCACCTATAGTGCTATGTCCATGGCTCACGCTCATGTATTGCGTGAAGATTGAAAAAGTTTGAGAACATCAAAAGTATGAAACAATTGCTTGGCTTGTCATCGGGGTTGTGCATGATTTAAATATTTTGTGTGATGAAGATAGAGCATAGCTAGACTATATGATTTTGTAGGGATAGCCTTCTTTGGCCATGTTATTTTGAGAAGACATGATTTCTTTGTTAGTATGCTTGAAGTTTTATTATTTTTATGTTAATATTAAACTTATTTTGAATCTTATGGATGTAAATATTCTTGCCACAATAAAGATAATTATATGGATAAATATGTTAGGTAGAATTCCACATCAAAAATTCTGTTTTTATCATTTTCCTACTCGAGGACGAGCAGGATTTAAGCTTGGGGATGCTTGATACGTCTCCAACGTATCTATAATTTTTTATTGTTACATGCTATTATATTATCCATCTATGATGTTTTATATGCATTTATATGCTATTTTATATGATTTTTGGGACTAACCTATTAACCTAGTGCCCAATGCCAGTTTCTGTTTTTTCCTTGTTTTTGAGTTTTACAGAAAAGGAATACCAAACGGAGTCCAATTGACCTGCCAATTTTTCTGGATTTTTTATGGACCAAAAGAAGCCCCCGAAGTAAAAGAGTTGGGCCAGAAGAGTCCTAAGCCATCCATGAGGGTGGAGGGCACGCCCTACCCCCCTGGGCGCGCCCCCTACCTCGTGGATGACTCGGAGATCCCCCTGACGTGAGATTGACGCCAAAAATTCCTATAAAAATAGAAACCCCCGAAAAGAAACCTAGATCAGGAGTAATGCCGCCACAAGCCTCTGTAGCCACCAAAAACCAATCGGGACCCTATTTCGGCACCCTGCCGGAGGGGGGATCCATCACCAGTGGCCATCTTCATCATCCCGGCGCTCTCCATGATGAGGAGGGAGTAGTTCACCCTCGGGGCTGAGGGTATGTACCAGTAGCTATGTATTTGATCTCTCTCTCTCTCTCTGTCGTGTTCTTGATGTGGCACGATCTTGATGTAACGCGAGCTTTGCTACTATAGTTGGATCTTATGATGTTTCTCCCCCTCTATCTCCTTGTGATGAATTGAGTTTTCCCTTTGAAGTTATCTTATCGGATTGAGTCTTTAAGGATTTGAGAACACTTGATGTATGTCTTGTGTGGGATACTTGTGGTGGCAATGGGCTATTCTATTGATTCACTTGATGTATGTTTTGGTGATCAACTTGCGGGTTCCGTGACCTTGGGAACCTATGCATAGGGGTTGGCACACGTTTTTGTCTTGACTCTCCGGCAAAAACTTTGGGGCACTCTCTGAAGTTCTTTGTGTTGGTTTGAATAGATGAATCTGAGATTGTGTGATGCATATCGTATAAGCATACCCATGGATACTTGAGGTGACATTGAAGTATCTAGGTGACATTAGGGTTTTGGTTGATGTGTGTCTTAAGGTGTTATTTTACTACGAACTCTAGGGCTGTTTGTGATACTTATAGGAATAGCCCAATGGATAGATTGGAAAGAATAACTTTGAGGTGGTTTCGTACCCTACAATAATCTCTTTGTTTATTATACGCTATTAGTGACTTTGGAGTGACTCTTTGTTGCATGTTGAGGGATTGTTATATGATCCAATTATGTTATTATTGTTGAGAGAACTTGCACTAGTGAAAGTATGAACCCTAGGCCTTGTTTCCTAGCATTGCAATACCGTTTACGCTCACTTTTACCACTTGCTACCTTGCTGTTTTATATTTTCAGATTACAAAAACCTATATCTACCATCCATATTGCACTTGTATCACCATCTCTTCGCCGAACTAGTGCACCTATACAATTTACCATTGTATTGGGTGTGTTGGTGACACAAGAGACTCTTTCTTATTTGGCTGCAGGGTTGCTTGAGAGAGACCATCTTCATCCTACGCCTCCCACGGATTGATAAACCTTACGTCATCCACTTGAGGGAAATTTGCTACTGTCCTACAAACCTCTGCACTTGGAGGCCCAACAATGTCTACAAGAAGAAGGTTGTGTAGTAGACATCAACAAGCACGTCCCAGACCGAAACATGGTTCTCCCTTAGCTCCCACACCCCGTCTGATTCCCCATTCGTACTCAGTTGGCACCAAAACTACCTCTCCACCAGTCGCGAAACCCCGGCGTCCTCCGTCTGCCACCCCATCCCACCCATCAACCGCCACCACCCATCAACCGCCACCCTCCCCCATCACGCTAGAGCTGATACCGTGACGTCGCTGTCCACCGCAACCTCAACCACAACACCCTTCATGTCTAGTAGTTGAAGCCGAGGCCGAGCTGTCTGTACTCGGGCCAGTTCAACCACGCCGTCCTGCGCCTCACCGCTGCCACTCCAACTTTGCCACTGTCCACCGCACCAGAGTTGTTCCTGCTACGTCATCCTTCGCCGCCTCGAATCTGCTTCCCCTCCGTCGACATACGGCCATGGCAACACAGTCAACAATTTGGCCATGGGTTCGTCCAAGGCTGCACCCTCCTCCAAAACATCGGTTCCCCCGGCAAAAAGAAGAAGATCGCCGCAACATATAGAGGACACCACACTGGCAACCGGAAATGGTACTCCTCTTCCCTTATTCGTGCAAATCTTATGTGTCTGCTTGCACGGTATTCATCCCACAAAAGACACTAGTTCACCGCTTCTTCTTGATACTGGATGTTCCTACTAACTCGCGATGCACAAGGTTTCTCCTCATATACTATTTCACCTTAGCTAGAGGTCCGTCGCCCCCTGGATTTCAATTCCTGGCCGGTTGATTCCCAATTAACGGAAGCATTCCTGAAGGAAATATGACCTAGAGGCAATAATAGAGTTATTATTTATTTCCTTATATCATGATAAATGTTTATTATTCAAGCTAGAATTGTATTAACCAGAAACATAATACTTGTGTGAATACATAGAAAAACAGAGTGTCACTAGTATGCCTCTACTTGACTAGCTCGTTAATCAAAGATGGTTATGGTTCCTAGCCATAGACATGAGTTGTCATTTGATTAACGGGATCACATCATTAGGAGAATGATGTGATTGACTTGACCCATTCCGTTAGCTTAGCACCCGATCGTTTAGTATGTTGTTATTGCTTTCTTCATGACTTATACATGTTCCTATGACTATGAGATTATGCAACTCCCGTTTACTGGAGGAACACTTTATGTGCTACCAAACGTCACAATGTAACTGGGTGATTATAAAGGTGCTCTACAGGTGTCTCCAAAGGTACTTGTTGGGTTGGCGTATTTCGAGATTAGGATTTGTCACTCCGATTGTCGTAGAGGTATCTCTGGGCCCTCTCGGTAATGCACATCACTTAAGCCTTGGAAGCATTGCAACTAATGAGTTAGTTGCGGGATGATGTATTACGGAACGAGTAAAGAGACTTGCCGGTAATGAGATTGAACTAGGTATTGAGATGCCGACGATCGAATCTCGGGCAAGTAACATATCGATGACAAAGGGAACAACGTATGTTGTTATGTGGTCTGACCGATAAAGATCTTCGTAGAATATGTGGGAGCCAATATGAGCATCCAGGTTCTGCTATTGGTTATTGACCGGAGACGTGTCTTGGTCATGTCTACATAGTTCTCGAACCCGTAGGGTCCACAGGCTTAATGTTTCGATGACAGTTATATTATGAGTGTATATCTTTTGATGTACCGAAGGTTGTTCGGAGTCCCGGATGTGATCACAAACATGATGAGGAGTCTTGAAATGGTCGAGACATGAAGATTGATATATTGGAAGCCTATGTTTGGATATCGGAAGTGTTCCGGGTGAAATCAGGATTTTACCGGAGTACCGGGAGGTTACCGGAACCCCCCGGGAGGTTAATGAGCCTTAGCTAGTGGGCCTTTAAGGATAAGAGGAGAGGCGGCCAGGGCTGGGCCGCGCGCCCCTCCCCCTAGTCCGAATAGGACAAGGAGAGGGGGCCAGCGCCCCCCCTTCCTTCCTCTCTCCCTCCTCTTTCCCCCTCCCAAGTCCTATCCAACTAGGAAAGGGGGGAGTCCTACTCCCGGTGGGAGTAGGACTCCTCCTGGCGCGCCCTCCCTCCTGGCCGGCTGCACCCCCCTTGCTCCTTTATATACGGGGGCAGGGGGCACCCTAGAGACACCACAATTTGATCAGTTGATCTTTTAGCCGTGTGCGATGCCCCCCTCCACCATAGTCCACCTCGATAATACTGTAGCGGTGCTTAGGCGAAGCCCAGCGTCGGTAGAACATCATCATCGTCACCACGCCGTCGTGCTGACGAAACTCTCCGTCAACACTCGGCTGGATCAGAGTTCGAGGGACGCCATCGGGCTGAACGTGTGCTGAACTCGGGGGTGTCGTGCGTTCGGCACTTGATCGGTCGGATCTTGAAGACGTATGACTACATCAATCGCGTTGTGCTAACGCTTCTGCTTTCGGTCTATGAGGGTACGTGGACAACACTCTCCCCTCTTGTTTCTATGCATTACCATGATCTTGCGTGTGCGTAGGATTTTTTTTGAAATTACTACATTCCCCAACAGTGGCATCTGAGCCAGGTTTTATGTGTAGATGTCATATGCACGAGTAGAACACAAGTGAGTTGTGGGCGATATAAGTCATACTGCTTACCAGCATGTCATACTTTGGTTCAGCGGTATTGTTGGGTGAAGCGGCCCGGACTGACATTACGCGTACGCTTACGCGAGACTGGTTCTATCGACGTGCTTTGCACACAGGTGGCTCGCGGGTTTCAGTTTCTCCAACTTTAGTTGAACCGAGTGTGGCTACGCCCGGTCCTTGCGAAGGTTAAAACAGCACCAACTTGGCAAACTATCGTTGTGCTTTTGATGCGTAGATAAGAACGGTTCTTGCTAAGCCCGTAGCAGCCACGTAAAATTTGCAACAACAAAGTAGAGGACGTCTAACTTGTTTTTGTAGGGCATGTTGTGATGTGATATGGTAAAGACATGATGCTAAATTTTATTGTATGAGATGATCATGTTTTGTTACCGAGTTATCGGCAACTGGCAGGAGCCATATGGTTGTCGCTTTATTGTATGCAATGCAATCGCCCTGTAATGCTTTACTTTATCACTAAGCGGTAGCGATAGTCGTAGAAGCATAAGATTGGTGAGACGACAATGATGCTACGATGGAGATCAAGGTGTCGCACCGGTGACGATGGTGATCATGACGGTGCTTCGAAGATGGAGATCACAAGCACAAGATGATGATGGCCATATCATATCACCCATATTGATTGCATGTGATGTTTATCTTTTTGTGCATCTTATCTGGCTTTGATTGACGGTAGAATTATAAGATGATCCCTCACTAAATTATCAAAGTATAAGTGTTCTCCCTGAGTATGCACCATTGCGAAAGTTCTTCGTGGTGAGACACCACGTGATGATCGGGTGTGATAGGCTCTACGTTCAAATACAATGGGTGCAAAACAGTTGCATACGCGGAATACTCAGGTTAAACTTGACAAGCCTAGCATATAACAGATATGGCCTCGAAACACAGAGACCGAAAGGTCGAGCGTGAATCATATAGTAGATATGATCAACATAGTGATGTTCACAATTGAAACTACTCCATCTCACGTGATGATCGGACATGGTTTAGTTGATATGGATCACGTGATCACTTAGAGGATTAGAGGGGTGTCTATCTAAGTGGGCGTTCTTAAGTAATATGATTATTTGAACTTAAATTTATCATGAACTTAGTCCTGGTAGTATTAGCATATCTATGTTGTAGATCAATAGCTCGCGTTTAGCTCCCCTGTTTTATTTTTGATATGTTCCTAGAGAAAACTAAGTTGAAAGATGTTAGTAGCAATGATGCGGATTGGATCCGTGATCTGAGGTTTATCCTCATTGCTGCACAGAAGAATTATGTCCTTGATGCACCGCTAGGTGACAAACCTATTGCAGGAGCAGATGTTATGAACGCTTGGCTAGCTCAATATGATGACTACTTGATAGTTTAGTGCACCATGCTTAAACGGCTTAGAATCGGGACTTCAAAGACGTTTTGAACGTCATGGACCATATGAGATGTTCTAGGAGTTGAAGTTAATATTTCAATCAAATACCCAAGTTGAGAGATATGAAGTCTCCAACAAGTTCTATAGCTAAATGATGGAGGAGAATAGCTCAAGAAGTGAGCATGTGCTCAGATTGTCTGGGTAATACAATCGCTTGAATCAAGTGGGAGTTAATCTTCCAGATAAAATAGTGATTGACCGAATTCTCTAGTCACAATCACCAAGTTAGTAGAACTTCATGATGAACTATAATATGCAAGGGATAACAGAAACGATTCCCAAGCTCATCGTGAAGCTGAAATCGACAAAGGTAGAAATCAAGAAAAGCATCAAGTGTTGATGGTAAACAAAACCACTAGTTTCAAGTAAAGGGACAAAGGGAAGAAAGGGGAACTTCAAGAAGAATGGCAAGCAAGTTGCTGCTCAAGTGAAAAAACCCAAGTCTGGACCTAAGCCTGAAACTGAGTGCTTCTACTGCAAAGGGACTGGTCACTGGAAGCGGAACTACCCCAAGTAATTGGCGGATAAGAAGGATGACAAAGTGAACATATGTATGTTTGATATACATGTTATTGATGTGTACTTTACTAGTGTTTATAGCAACCCCTCAGTATTTGATACTAGTTCAGTTGCTAAGAATAGTAACTCGAAACGGGAGTTGCAGAATGAACATAGACTAGTTAAGGGTGAAGTGATGATGTGCATTGGAAATGGTTCCAAGATTGATATGATCATCATCGCACACTCCCTATACTTTCGGGATTAGTGTTAAACCTAAAATAAATGTTATTTAGTGTTTGTGTTGAGCATGAATATGATTGGATCATGTTTATTGCAATACGGTTATTCATGTAAGTTAGAGAATAATTGTTGTTCTGTTTACATGAATAAAACCTTCTATGGTCATACACCCAATGAAAATGGTTTGTTGGATCTCGATCATGGTGATACACATTTTCATAATATTGAAGCCAAAAGATGCAAAGTTAATAATGATAGTGCAACTTATTTGTGGCACTACCGTTTAGGTTATATTGGTGTAAAGCGCATGAAGAAAATCCATGTTGATGGGCTTTTGGAATCACTTGATTATGAATCAGTTGATGCTTGCGAACCATGCCTCATGGGCAAGATGACTAAGACTCCGTTCTCCGGAACAATGGAGCGAGCAACAGATTTGTTGGAAATCATACATACTGATGTATGTGGTCTGATGAATATTGAGGCTCGCGGCAGGTATCATTATTTTCTGATCTTCACAGATGATTTGAGCAGATATGAGTATATCTACTTGATGAAACACAAGTCTGAAACATTTGGAAAGTTCAAAGAATTTGAGAGTGAAGTGGAGAATGATCGTAACAAAAATAAAAGTTTCTACGATATGATCGCAGAAGTAAAATAATTGAGTTACGAGTTTGGCCTTCAGTTAAAACAAAGTGAAATAGTTTCACTACTCACGCCACCTAGAACACCACAGTGTAATGGTGTGTCCGAACGTCGTAACCGTACTTTATTAGATATGGTGTGATCTATGATGTCTCTTACCAATTTACCACTATCGTTTTGGGGTTATGCATTAGAGATAGCTACATTCACGTTAAATAGGGAACCATCTAAATCAGTTGAGACGACACCGTATGAACTATGGTTTGGCAAGAAACCTAAGCTGTCGTTTCTTAAAGTTTGAGGTTGCAATGCTTATGTGAAAAAGTTTCAACCTGATAAGCTCAAACCCAAATTGGAGAAGTGCGTCTTCATAGGATACCCAAAAGAAAATGTTGGGTACACCTTCTAACACAGATCCGAAGGCAAGATATTCATTGCTGAGAATGGATCCTTTCTAGAGAAGGAGTTTCTCTCGAAAGAAGTGAGTGGGAGAAAAGTAGAACTTGATGAGGTAACTGTACCTGCTCCCTTATTGGAAAGTAGTTCACAGAAATCTGTTCATGTGACTACTACACCAATTAGTGAGGAAGCTAATGATGATGATCATGTAACTTCAGATCAAGTTACTACCGAACCTCATAGGTAAACCAGAGTGAGATCCGCACCAGAGTGGTACGGTAATCCTGTTCTGGAGGTCATGTTACTTGACCATGACGAACCTACGAACTACGGGGAAGCGATGATGAGCCCAGATTCTGCGAAATGGCTTGAGGTCATGAAATCTGAGATGAGATCCATGTATAAGAACAAAGTATGGACTTTGATTGACTTGCCCAAAGATCGGTGAGCCATAGAGATTAAATGGATCTTCAAGAGGAAGACGGACGCTGCTAGTAGTGTTACTATCTACAAAGCTAGAATTGTCGCAAAAGGTTTTCGACAAGTTCAAGGTGTTGACTATGATGAGAGTTTCTCACTCGTATCTATGCTTAAGTCTGTCTGAATCATGTTAGCAATTGCCACATTTTATGAAATCTGCCAAATGGATAAACAAAACTACCTTCCTTAATGGATTTATTAAAGAAGAGTTGTATATGATGCAACAAGAAAGTTTTGTCAATCCTAAAGGTGCTAACAAAATATGCAAACTCCAGCGATCCATCTATGGACTGGTGCAAGCATCTCAGAGTTGGAATATACGCTTTGATAAGTTGATCAAAGCATATAGTTTTATACAGACTTGTGGTGAAGCCTGCATTTACAAGAAAGTGAGTGGGAGCACTACAACATTTCTGATAAGTATATGTGAATGACATATTGTTGATCGAAGATAATGTAGAATTATTCTGAAAAGCATAAAGGAGTGTTTGAAAGGAGTTTTTCAAAGAAAGACCTCGGTGAAGCTGCTTACATATTGAGCATCAAGATCTATAGAGATAGATCAAGACGCTTGATAAGTTTTTCAATGAGTACATACCTTGACAAGATTTTGAAGTAGTTCAAAATGGAACAATCAAAGAAAGAGTTCTTGCCTGTGTTATAAGGTGTTAAACTGAGTAAGACTCAATGCCCGACCACGTCAGAAGATAGAAAGAGAATGAAAGTCATTCCCTATGCCTTGGCCATAGGTTCGATAAAATATGCCATGTTGTGTACCAGATCTATTGTATACCCTACATTGTTTTTGGCAAGGGAGTACAATAGTGATCTAGGAGTAGATCACTAGACAGCAGTCAAAATTATCCTTAGTGGAATAAGGATATGTTTCTCGATTATGGAGGTGACAAAAAAAGGTTCGTCGTAAAGGGTTATGTCGATGCAAATTTTGAAACTGATCCAGATGACTCTAAATCTCAATCTGGATACATATTGAAAGTGGGAGCAATTAGCTAGAGTAGCTCCGTGCAGAGCATTGTTGACATAGAAATTTGCAAAATACTTACGGATCTGAATGTGGCAGACCCGTTGACTAAACTTCTCTCACAAGCAAAACATGATCACACCTTAGTACTCTTTGGGTGTTAATCACATAGCGATGTGAACTAGATTATTGACTCTAGTAAACCCTTTGGGTGTTGCTCACATGTCGATGTGAACTATGGGTGTTAATCACATGGTGACGTGAACTATTGGTATTAAATCACATGGCAACGTGAACTAGATTATTGACTCTAGTGCAAGTGGGAGGCTGAAGGAAATATGCCCTAGAGGCAATAATAGAGTTATTATTTATTTCCTTATATCATGATAAATGTTTATTATTCATGATAGAGTTGTATTAACCGGAAACATAATACTTGTGTGAATACATAGACAAACAGAGTGTCACTAGTATGCCTCTACTTGACTAGCTCGTTAATCAAAATTGGTTATGTTTCCTAGCCAGGGACATGAGTTGTCATTTGATTAACGGGATCACATCATTAGGAGAATGATGTGATTGACTTGACCCATTCTGTTAGCTTAGCACCCAATCGTTTAGTATGTTGCTATTGCTTTCTTCATGACTTATATATGTTCCTATGACTATGAGATTATGCAACTCCCATTTACCGGAGGAACACTTTGTGTGCTACCAAACGTGACAACGTAACTGGGTGATTATAAAGGTGCTCTACAGGTGTCTCCTAAGGTACTTGTTGGGTTGGCGTATTTCGAGATTAGGATTTGTCACTCCGATTGTCGGAGAGGTATCTCTGGGCCCTCTCGGTAATGCACATCACTTAAGCCTTGGAAGCATTGCAACTAATGAGTTAGTTGCGGGCTGATGTATTACGGAATGAGTAAAGAGATTTGCTGGTAAAGAGATTGAACTAGGTATTGAGATACCGACGATCGAATCTCGGGCAAGTAACATACCGATGACAAAGGGAACAACGTATGTTGTTATGCGTTCTGACCGATAAAGATCTTCGTAGAATATGTGGGAGCCAATATGAGCATCCAGGTTCCGCTATTGTTTATTGACCGGAGACGTGTCTTGGTCATGTCTACATAGTTCTCGAACCCGTAGGGTCCGCAGGCTTAACGTTTCGATGACAGTTATATTATGGATTTATATGTTTTGATGTACCGAAGGTTGTTCGGAGTCCCGGATGTGATATCGGACATGACGAGGAGTCTCTAAATGGTCGAGACATGAATATTGATATATTGGAAGCCTATGTTTGGATATCGGAAGTGTTCCGGGTGAAATCAGGATTTTACCGGAGTACCGGGAGGTTACCGGAACCCCCCGGGAGGTTAATGGGCCTTAGTGGGCCTTTAAGGAGAAGAGGAGAGGCGGCCAGGGCTGGGCCGTGCGCCCCTCCCCCCTAGTCCGAATAGGACAAGGAGAGGGGGGCGGCGCCCCCCTTCCTTCCTCTCTCCCTCCTCTTTCCCCCTCCCAAGTCCTAATCCAACTAGGAAAGGGGGAAGTCCTACTCCCGGTGGGAGTAGGACTCCTCCTGGCGCGCCCTCTCTCCTGGCCGGCCGTACCCCCCTTGCTCCTTTATATACGGGGGCAGGGGGCACCCTAGAGACACAACAATTTGATTAGTTGATGTTTTAGCCGTGTGCGGTGCCCCCTCCACCATAGTCCACCTCGATAATACTGTAGCGGTGCTTAGGCGAAGCCCTGCGTCGGTAGAACATCATCATCGTCACAACGCCGTCGTGCTGACGAAACTCTCCCTCAAGACTCGGCTGGATTGGAGTTCGAGGGACGTCATCGGGCTGAACGTGTGCTAAACTCGGAGGTGCCCTGCGTTCGGCACTTGATCGGTCGGATCGTGAAGACGTATGACTACATCAACCGTGTTGTGCTAACGCTTCCGCTTTCGGTCTACGAGGGTACATGGACAACACTCTACCCTCTCGTTGCTATGCATCACCATGATCTTGCGTGAGCGTAGGAATTTTTTTGAAATTACTACGTTCCCCAACAATTCCTTGGTGTAACAGGCGCTAGTCCGCCTATTACGCCTGGGAAGCAGCGCCTCGTTGTTTACCTTAGGGTGTGTGGGGCCTAGAGCTGCTGGCGCCCGATCTGGAGGTTGGCCGGGATTAAAGGGATGGCCTGGGGGCGCTGCCAAGCACGGCGGTGGTGTGAGGTCGACGGGAGGGTGGGGCAGCGGAGGCAGGGGTCTGGGCCGGTGGTCACTAGCGGTTCAAGAAAGATCGTCAACAGTGACTAGCGGGAGGTAGACGAAGGCCATCTGCCCATTCCTTATAGATCGGACGGTTCATAAAAAATCGACTGACCTATTTATTTTCAGTTGATTGTTATCTTGGTAGGAACGCATGTGGTTGTGTGCTGGAGGAGTACCTGCATTTCCTGTGCTCATATATTACAAAATCATATGGACTAGAATCTAATTTTGTTTGCCATGCAATGTTGTAGAGCTATCATATGACTCCAATCATTTATTTTCCAGCCGTCTGCTATCTGCTACTTTTACAGTGCACTAGTTCTGCACACACTTCACCCATACTCTCACTATTGTGTTTTTATGCAAGGGTATTTCAGACTCTGCCTTCACAGAAGCAGAAAAGAAAAGAGAGAAGTCGCTCCAGCGTGGTACGCGGCTATGCGAGACACGTTTCAGCGTTATAAAGGGTGCAGTGTCAGCAGATGGAGACGGTAAACATAGCTCTGCAGTTTATGATCTCAATTGCCACATACAACCATCCCAGGTGCTTGCTTTAACTTCGTGGTGTCATATGTGGTTGCATGTTGCATATGGTGTCTAGCTTGTATTCGAAAGGCCGAAGTCGGTCTTTATTAAGGTAAGGAAAGATATTTTTTACATGAACCACCATCCCGGGAGCACCAGAAGTAAAATAGCTTGTTAGGGCACTAGCCGAGCCAGTGACAAGCCCAGCACAGACATGCATCACCTGGAAGCCAATTAACAGCCACGATGGTGGCGAAGCAGCTGTAGCGACCTGACCTCAGATGGTCAAGTCTCTGTGCTTCAGTGCCATCCCTGGATCGGTAATGCTGACACACATAGTACTCGAAGGATTTATAACAGAGTAGCAATCACACACTTATTACATCGAATGTCTCAAGAGAGAACTTATTACAATAATATGTCTTAAGGCCATCTAATACGATAACAGCGGAAGGCTTGGAAGATAAAGTGAGTCCATCAACTCCAATGGCATAGCTGAGCTACACGACAACGACCTAACGAACCTTACTTCTCGTTTGAAAAGTCTGCAACATAATACGTTGCAGCCCGAAAATGGGTCAGCACATGGAATATGCTGGCAAGGTAACACAGTAGAGCAAGAACAGAATAATGCTATCACAACATGCATATTTGGCTGGTGGAAAGCTCTATGGTTACAGTTTTGTGAAAAGCCAATTTTTCCCTACAAAAAAGGAATAGATTTTAATTTAACTATCATGGTGGTTGAACAACATTGAGAAGGTTCATCCAACTCAATCCCAATTAAAGTGATTAACATCCCAACAATATTAATTGAACATGATGAGATACTTGTGATAACCCAAGTACTAGATACTCAAGAATTGTCCATAACCGGGGACACGGCTAATCATGATTAGATTGTACACTCTTCAGAGGTTTGCGCACTTTTCCCCAGAAAACTCGATCGCCTCCGTTGGATTTCTCGCACTATAGGGTGTTTGAGAAACGGATGACCGAGACACAGTCTTTCAAAAACATTAACTCTCTACTCCGGACAGACCATACCAAACATACATCCCACTACCTGCTGATCTGCCTCCTCAAGAGCTTCACGTAACTTACTCAACTATGCTAGAGCCCATAATAGCTTGTGGCTGCACACGGAAGTTTCTAGCATGAATCATCTCAGTTCCCTTTGAGCCTGGGTGGCGGTCCATAGGAAGATCACACGGGTACTCCGGGATTTCCAAAAAATACAGGCCACACTAGGTACTCCAGGTGCCTCAATCCACCCAGTTGTTTGATTAAGTTGCCACCTTAAGTTGAACCGTAATTTAACAAAATCACATCTGTCATGGATTTCACTCAAACCCAAACCACGTCTACGAGCATAGCATAGTAATATAAGCAACGCGTAGAGTAACTCCCAAGGGTTTGAATGTAACAGGGCAATAGGTTCTACCTCATCAACCACTTCCCAACCCACAAGTTAATGACATCCTAATCATGCAATGTTTGAGGATTGAAACTAATGCATAAAACTGGGTGATAAAAGGGTATGATCAAAGATGATACAACCAATTTCAATTGTAGTCGTACCAATGACAACGACGACGTACAAGCTACCCACCAGGATCAAGTTATCGTTGTTCCATTAGTTACTGTTAGGGATGTTTATGTGCCAAACTATATTGCCGTTGATAAACAGTACAAAAAAAAGATTGCAGAATTTGTTGAAGTTACATGCATGCATACTATGGTATTGACAGAGACACACTCGTTTAAGAAAGAGGGAAATGAGATGTTGGTCGTGCATGCATTACGTGGGGAGAGGTACATGTGCGTACAGCCATGCATGCATAAGAAACTTGAAGCCTTAAGTTACGATGGTGGAGCTAACATGGCCAGACATGTCGATGGAGATAATTTGGAAGGATTTCAATTTGAGTATTACAAGAAGATATCAACATGTTGGTTCAAACGGAAAAGGAGCAGCAGTCGTTGTATACTATTTCTATTTCTGCCATGTAAAGAGTTTGCATGAGGGAAGACATGTAAATTGTTACGTGATAGATTCTCTTTGTGCGACTTGGGCTGGGGCCCACCTCCATCAAATCAGATGAACATGGCGTACCAGATTTTAGTTTATATAATAAAATTCTGCCGAGATGTAAAAGGCAAATATAGAGTTGTCTAGTTTGTTTACGCATAGTGTGTTTTCTTGTTTTCTAAGTCTAGGTTTGATCGGCAATTATATAAAGCCAGGTGCGTTCATGTGAAAGGGAGGTTATTTTTAGATAAAATAGACACGATGAGTTTTCAAGGGTAGACACCTGTATCAAGTTTTAGAGGGATCTTTAGAAAACCTATGTGTCGCGATTTCTTTGTAGAAATTGTTTTTGCACGTGAGTATCATCGTCGAGATTGATTTTCTCGTGCTGGGCCGTAAGGTTCAGACCCTCTATTTCGTGCATATCGTGTGCGCGGGCGAGAGGCTACTACTGCTGAAGGTGGAGTGTCGTGAAAGGTCGGGCCGCAACAACCGATCGGATCTCACTATGAGGTTCGGTCTACATCAAAAGTGTTACTTGCCATGCTGACGGTCTGCGAAACCTAGGGACTCGTAGTAGCACGCTTCGCACTCCGGGTGTTCTATCGCAAGAAAACAATAGCATATATAAGTAACAAACAATGATGCACAAGCCAAACTCAAATAAAAGAGGGTTGACCAGAAGTTTCAACTTAAGAACTCCGGTTCGCAAAAAGAATCAAATCAAATGGAGCAACGAAACTCAAACGGCGAAAGAAAGAAGCTTCGTTTACTAATCTGAAACTAGGTCAAATTTTAAACTAGCAAAAACTCGTTTGAGTTGGTTAAACGGAAAGAGGGTTTCGGGACGAAACTCTAGGTGCTTGAATCGCCTGTTTCCGACTAACGAGCGAAAAGATAAACAGAAACTAAGATCGGATCAGAAATCACGATCAGAAAAATCGCGGAATAAATCCGATAAAAGAAAAACGATGAACAGATTAACGAACGGACGTTCGTTATCTGGATCTAAACGAAGAACGTGTTCGTTAAAATGAACGAACGAGTGAACGCTCTCTAAATAAATAAACCGGAGAAAAACCGATTTATTAAAAAAACAAATACTAGGGTTTCGAAAAAAATAAAAAAAAATAAACCGAACGGTTTTAAAAAAACCGATGGCTCGGATCCGGCGGATACCTCCGGCGAGAGGTCTGGCGAGGCGAGGTGCGGGGCGGCGGCTCACGGGGTGGCGGGTCTTGGCGGCGGCGGCGGCGGCGGCAAGCGGCGGCTGCGGCGGTGAGCGCGGGCGGTGGCGGCTGCGCGAGGCGGCGGCGGCTGCGGGCGGCGGGGTTGGCGGCGGTGGTGGTGGTGTTGGGGCTCGGGGTGGCGGCGTATATAAAGGCGGCGGGGGCGGCGACTTGGAGGAGGGGGCAAGGCGCGGCGGAGGCGGAGTCCAACTCGGACTCCGGTCCGAGTGGCGGCGGCGGCGCGCGCGCTGGAGGCGGCAGCGGCGGCTGGGCCGGCCTGGCTCGGCTGGGCCTTAGGCCCAGTTGGGCGCGGGAACTTAAAAGAAACAATTCCGCCGACAGAAATAAAATCCTAGAAAAATAAATAAAAATGTAAAAATGCCAAAATAAATTTTCACCGTCTAAATAAAATATTTAGAACGAGATGAACATTTTCTTGGCCCTAAAATGCAAACAAGCGGCGGCTGCGGCGGTGAGCGCGGGCGGTGGCGGCTGTGCAATTTTTCTAATGCAAACAAAATTGCAATAAAAATCCAAATAAAACAAATATTTGATTTCAATATTTTTCCTCCAATATTTCAATTATCTTGGAGAAGTCATATTATCTCCTCTCATATATTTTAGTATGAAATATTTTTGGAGAGAAAATAATTAAAACCAAAAATCCTCGTTTCAAAATTTGATAAAATCAAATTTGAAAACTGGGAAATCCCCAACTCTCTCCGAGGGTCCTTGAGTTGCTTAGGATTTTGAGGATCGCGAGACGAAATGCGAATAAAATACGGTATGCATGGATGACTATGTATAACATTCCAAATTGAAAATTTGGGATGTTACAAACCTACCCCCCTTAAGATGAATCTCGCCCTCGAGATTCGGGTTGGCTAGAAAATAGGTGTGGGTGGTCTTTGCGGAGATCATCCTCTCATTCCCAGGTGGCTTCATCCTCGGTATGGTGGCTTCACTGAACTTTATAAAACTTGATAAACTTACTGCGGGTGACCCTGCTAGCAAACTCAAGAATCTTAACTGGTTTTTCCTCGTAGCTCAAATCACTGTCCAACTGAATTGCCTCCAAGGGTACTGTATCTCTTAGCGGTATATCTGCCATCTCAACATGACATTTCTTTAGCTGTGAAACGTGAAACACGTCATGAACTCCTGACAATCCCTCGGGTAACTCCAACTTCTAGGCAACTTCTCCCATCCGTTCCAAAATACGATACTGTCCTACAAATCTCGGGGCTAACTTTCCCTTAACTCCAAAACGTTTCACTCCTCGCAAGGGTGATACTCACAGATATGCTCGATCTCCAATTTCATAGGTTACCTCCTTGCGTTTTGAGTCAGCATAACTCTTCTGCCTAGACTGAGCAATCTTTAGTCTATCACGAATCAATTTAACCTTCTCCTCAGACTCCTTGATCAAGTCTGGTCCAAACAACTGTCGGTCTCCTACCTCATCCCACATTAACGGTGTTCTGCACCTTCGTCCATACAGGAATTCAAACGGTGCCATCTTCAAACTGGCTTGATAGCAATTATTGTATGAAAACTTTGCGTATGGCAAATTGTCATCCCAACTAGATCCATAATCTAGCGCACAGGCTCTCAACATGTCCTCCAGAATTTGGTTGACTCTCTCTGTTTGTCCATCCGTCTGCGGGTGAAATGTTGTACTAACCTCCAATCTCGTTCCCAAAGTCTGGTGCAACTGGTGCCAAAACTTTGAGGTAAACTGTGTTCCTCGATCTGATATGATGGTCCTCGGAACTCCATGCAGACATACGATCCTGGACATATATATCTTGGCCAACTTTGCACTTGTATAGGTGGTTTTCACTGGGATGAAGTGAGCTACTTTGGTCAAGCGATCAACTACTACCCATATGGAATCATATCCCGCTTTGGTCCTGGGCAATCCGGTGATAAAGTCCGTGCCCAGTTTATCCCACTTCTATTCGGGTATCGGCATAGACTGTAACAGTCCTGCTGGCTTCTGATGCTTTGCCTTCACACGCTGACATACATCACATACGGCTACATACTCGGCAATATCCTTCTTCATACCGGTCCACCAGAAACGTTCCTTCAAATCCAAATACATCTTAGTGTTTCCGGGGTGTATCGAGTATGGTGAGTCATGGGCCTCTTGAAGAATTAACTTCCTGATCTCCTGGTTATTGGGCACATAAACTCGGTCCTCAAACCATAAGGTATCATTCTCATCCTCATGAAAACCTTTGGCCTTTCCTTTACCCATCTTCTCCTTTATCTCAGCAATCTCTTTGTCATCCTTCTAAGCTTCCCGAATTTTGTCCAGCAATGTCGACCGGACCTCCATTGTTGCAATGAATCCTCTAGGAACAATCTCCAATCGAAGTTCCATGATGTCCTCTCCTAATTCCTTCGGTAGTCCCTTGCTTTCAAGGATATTAGCATAACTCTTCCGGCTCAAAGCGTCTGCTACGACATTGGCCTTTCCTGGATGATTGTAACGCCCTCGGTGCGGCTATATCTCCCACGTGTCGAGGCACGACTTAGAGGCATAACCGCATTGAAAGCAATGTCGCAAGTCAGGAAATCATTACACATCCCATGTACATAAATAATATAAAGGGGAGAAACGTAGTTGGCTTACACTCGCCACGTCACATCAAAGTACATGAATAACATCCATCATACAAATCACTCATGGCCCGACTACGGTGCCAAAATAGAAAAGACACCCAACATGCGACAAGGCCCTGAATCGATAACCCCAACTAGGCACCACTACTGATCATCCGGAAAAGACACGTAGTATCGCTGAGAGTCCTCGTCGAACTCCCACTTGAGCTCGTAATCGTCAACTGGAGCAGAAACACCTGGACCTGCATCTGGAGTTGTAGTATCTGTGAGCCACAGGGACTCAGCAATCTCACACCCACGCGATCAAGACTATTTAAGCTTATAGGACAGGTACGGCAATATAAGTGGAGCTGCAGCAAGCGACTAGCATATATGGTGGCTAACTTATACGCAAATGAGAGCGAGAAGAGAAGGCGAAGCACGAGCGAGAAGCTAAAGGAACATCCTGCGCAAGCATAACTCCAACACCGTGTCCACTTCCCGGACTCCGCCGAGAAGGGGCCATCATGGTAACACACACGGTTGATTCATTTTAATTAAGTTTTAGTTCAAGTTATCTACAACCGGACATTAACAAATTCCCATCTGCCCATAACCGTGGGCACGGCTTTCGAAAGATCAATCCCTGTAGGGGAGTCCCAACTTAGCCCATAACAAGCTCTCACGGTCAACGAAGGAATAGACCTCCACCCAAGACACACCGATCAGACTCGGTATCTCGGTACAACAAGATGATTCGACAGGTTAAAACAAGTCCAGCAACACCGCCCGAATGTGCCGACAAATCCCGATAGGAGCTGCACATATCTCTTTCTCAGGGCACACTCAGATGAGCAATCCGTACAACTAAAACCAGCCCTTGAGTTTCCCCGAGGTGGCGCTGCACAGGGCTCTAGTTCGGACCAACACTCAGAGGAGCACTGGCCCATGGGGGGCTAAAATAAAGATAACCCTCGGGCTCCGGAAACCCAAGGGAAAAGGGGGTAGGCGGCAAATGATAAAACCAATGTTGGGCATTGCTGGAAAAGCTTTAATCAAGGCGAACTATCAAGGGGTTCCCATTATAGCCCAACCGCGTAAGGGACGCAACAATCCGGGAACATAACACCGATATGACGGAAACTAGGGCGGCAAGAGTGGAACAAAACACTAGGTGAGAGGCCAAGCCTTCCACCCTTTACCAAGTATATAGATGCATTAAGATAACATAGCAATATAATGATATCCCAACAAGTAAATAAATGTTCCAACAAGGAACGGCTCCAATCTTCACCTGCAACTAACAACGCTATAAGAAGGGCTGAGCAAAGCGGTAACATAGCCAATCAACGGTTTGCTAGGACAATGCTAGGTTAGAGGTTCAATCATGCAATTGGGAGGCTGCCAAGAAAGTGGTAGGCATCGTAGCAGTGGCAAAGCAAAAGAGCGAGCAAACTAGCATAGCGAAGATAGTAGTGATTTCGAGGGTATGATCATCTTGCCTGCAAAGCTGTCAGAGTTGACTGGATCCTCAAAAGCACACTCAACGGGCTCCTCGTTAGCGAACTCGTCTCCCGGCTCTACCCAACAACACAAACAAGCAACAAGGATACAATCAACCACGTGCAAGGGCAACAATAATATGTAAAGACGGTATGCTATGTGGGATGCGATGCGGGATGCAAAGTGCAAGACGTTACAGAAAATGCATGAACTTGGCCTCAACTTGGAAAACCAAGTGTGCCACTGGATAGAGGGGAAGAAATCACCTGAAAACAATATAAAGATCATAGGAATCAGAGCTACGGTTTGGAAATGGCGAGCGTTTTACGAAACGAACCGATCTGCGATATACAGCAAGTAGGCTCCTAAATGCAATGAAATGAACATGCTACAGCCACCAAACATGAAAACAAAATACATGGCAGTGATGTACACAAGATGCTTAACAAAACACTAGCACTGAGCCATAGGCAAATTCATCCATTAAGAGGTTCAAACAAGCATGGCAAAAATGAATATGCAAAACAGATTCCAGACAGTGAAATTAACACTAGCCTGAAATTTCAGATCACGAAGCCCTCTTCGGAGCAGCAAAACAACATGATACAAAACCTGAACATGACAAGTAAGAACATGGCATGGAGCTACACAACAAGCTTAACAAAACACCCAAAGTGACCTGGGGCCAAAAGGGTTCACAAAATACTCTACCGAGCTCACGAACATAGCTCGAACACAATCAGTTTTCAGACTTAGTGAAAACTGAGACATGCAGAAATTTAACTCACGAAGGCATGTAAACGAGCTTGATGCACTCACTACGGTGCAAGTCATGGAAAGGAAAGCATATAACCAGCAAGAAGGCACAATATGCTATCTACACATGGCAAGAACAAAGGCATAGCATGCATGGAACACTAACGGTAGCATCGGCAAAATCGCAAACAAGTTGACGATCTGCCCAGATTAACAACGAAGCAAAAGTTGAGCTCGATTGAGTCAACCTAGAGCACTCCACATATGCAAACAAAGACATGGATGGATAGAGCATAACATAAATATCAAAACTCCCTTACTGATCATCCTCAAAAGAGGCACGGATCACTAGGAAACAAGCTGGACATATAGCATCATGAACTAAAATATCCCAGACTTAGTGAAAATCACTAAGTCTCTGAAATCAGCAATCTCAGGTACCTCTCTTCGCAAGCTTGCACAAGAAAACACACACATCCTAAAAATGCATGGGTGACACCTCTGGAAAGAAGACAAAATGCTTAACAATTCATCCCAAAGGGGCACAGGCATATCATGCACGAATTAAACATGAAAAAAATGACAAAAGTGCATGATGAACTAACGGATCTCCAATTTAACTCACGAAGCTTCCTTCTAACAGCATTTTGGGCAACAATATGAACTCAAATGCAAATGATGCAATGGAATGAAATGATGTACATGTCGAGGCGAAGATTTTGATATATCATATGCCCAAAACGGAGCTACAGTTGCGGAGATACGAGCAGTCAAAGAATGCATAAAAATCTGGGAGTTAGGGTTTCGGGGGAGAGGGGGTCAACCCCAGATCTAGATCCAGCGCACGGATCCCGAGGCGGAGCCGGAGTACTGCTCACGCCGGAGCTCCTGTAGCTCGCCGGCGAGGGGGCCGTGGCCGTGGCGGCTGCCGGCGGCGAGGAGGCGGCGGAGGGGCGCGGCGCCGGCCGGGCGTCGGTGGTGGCGGCCGCGGGCGGCGAGGAGGCCGGCGGAGGGCGGCGAGCGGTGGCGGGGCGGCGGCCTACGGCGGCGCCAGGCGCCTGAGACGAGGAGGGAGGCGGCGCTGGCGGCGGGAGGCACAAGGCGGCGGGGCGAGGCGGCTGGGCCGCGGGGGCTTCCCGCGGGCCTGGCTGGCCGGCGGCGGCGAAACGGTCCCCCGAGCCACGTGGCGGCGGCTGAGTGGCGGCGGGGTGGAGCGGATGCTGTCCGGCGTGGGCCGGACACGTCCGTCAGCGGCGGAGGAAGGAGATCTGTTTTTTTTAGGAGGAGGACGGGGAGGAAGACGAGATCCAAAATGGGGGGGTGTATATATAGGCATAAGTGGAGCTAGGAGAGTCCAAATGAGGTGCGGTTTTCGCCCACGCGATCGTGGTCGAACGATCTAGGACATGGAGCAGAGTTTGGTGGGTTTTGGGGCAAATTTGGGGGGTGTTGGGCTGCAACACACACGAGGCCTTTTCGGTCCCTCGGTTAACCGTTGGAGTATCAAACGAAGTCCAAATGACCCAAAACTTGACGGGCGGTCTACCGGTAGTAAACCAAGGCCGCATGACAAGTCTCGGTCCAATCCGGAAATGTTTGCACCCCACACGCGAAAGAAAGCTAGAAATGGCCACCGGAGGAGAACGAAGCGCCGGAATGCAAAACGGACAACGGGGAAAATGTTCGAATGCATGAGATGAACATGTATGCAAATGCAATGCACGAGATGACATGATAAGAGATGCACGAAAAAGAAAAACAACACACGGAGACAAAGACCCGAACCCGAGAAATAAATATAACTTAGCGCCGGAGACGGCAAGAGTTGGATACAAATATGGAAAGTATATCTGGGGCGTTACAATGATAGTGTAGCTTCATGTCATAATCCTTTATAAGCTCCAACCATCTCCTCTGTCGAAGGTTCAGTTCCTTCTGGGTGAAAATGTACTTCAAACTCTTATGGTCCGTGTACACATCACAACGGTTTCCAATAAGGTAATGTCTCCAGGTCTTCAATGCATGCACTACGGCTGCTAACTCCAAATCATGCGTGGCATAGTTCAACTCATGAGGTTTTAGTTGTCGTGAGGCATACGAAACAACTCTCCCATCCTGCATAAGCACACATCCAAGTCCTAAGCGTGAGGCATCGCAGTACACTTGGAACTCCTTATGTATATCTGGCAGTGTTAGCACTGGCGCTGTAGTCAAACATTTCTTCAACTCCTGGAAACTTGCCTCGCAATCTTCTGTCCATTTCAACTTAGTATCCCTCTTTAACAGTTCAGTCATTGGCTTTGCAATCTTGGAAAAGTTCTCAATGAATCTCTGATAGTAACCTGCGAGTCCAAGAAACTGCGGATCTCGCTAACTGAGGTGGGTGCCAACCATTCAGTGATTGACTGGATTTTGCTGGGGTCTACTGCTATACCTTCTCCCGATATAACATGTCCAAGGAACCCGACTTCCTTCAACCAAAACTCGCATTTGCTAAACTTAGCATACAACTAGTGTCCCCTGAGTTTCTCGAGAACTAAGCGCAAATGCTCCTTGTGCTCCTCCTCGTTCTTCGAGTATACCATAATATCATCAATAAACACCACAACAAACTTGTCCAAATACTCCATGAGCACCTTGTTCATCATGCTCATGAAATAGGCAGGGGCGTTAGTCAGTCCAAATGACATGACCGTGTACTCGTATAATCCATATTGTGTTGTGTACGCTGTCTTTGGTATATCCTTCTCTCGTATCTTCAACTGATGATACCCCGATCGCAAATCGATCTTCGAAAGCACTTTAGCTCCTTGCAACTGATCAAACAGATCATTGATCATCGGCAGTGGGTACTTGTTCTTAATAGTCACTTCATTTAATGCTCGATAATCAACTACCATCCTCAGGGATTTATCCTTCTTCTCAACCAAAGTACTGGGGCTCCCCAAGGTGATGAACTTCTTTGGATGTATCCTTTCTCCCAATAACTCCTTGATCTGTTTCTTAATTTCTTCTAGATCATTTGCGGGCATCCGATAGGGTCTCTTGGATATTGGTCCTGTACCTGGCAATAGCTCTATCAAAAACTCAATGTCTCTATCCGGTGGCATGCCTGGTAACTCCTCTGGAAAAACATCCGGGTAATCCTTCACTACATGCACTTCCTCCTGAACAACTCCCGTAAGGGCATTCACTTGACTCCTCCTAGGCACGTGCCTAGATACATACTTAATCCTTTTTCCTTCCAAGGTGGTGAGATAAATCGACTTACTAGAACAATCAATGATTCCTCCAAATTTTGACATCCAGTCCATACCCAATATCACATCCAATCCTTGTGACTCCAAGATAATTAGGTCGGACGGAAAAATATGTGTACCAATGGTTAATGGTATTTGGTCACACCATCGGCTAGCCATATACTCTGCTCCGGGTGAACTCACTAAAAGAGGGGTCCTAAGGGTTTGGGTTGGTAGTTTAAACTTATCCACGAATCCCCTTGATATGTATGAATGCGATGCACCAGTATCGAAAAGAACAAGAGCGGTAAATGACTTAACCAAAAACTTACCTATTACCGCGTCCTGCTGCTCTTCAACCTCCTCCATGTTAACGTGGTTCACTTGGCCTTTGTTGAATGGATTTGGGTTCTTCCCAACGCTCCCATTTCCATTCCCATTCTTTCCTTCAGGGCACTCTGTGGCATAGTGTCCAGTCTTCCAGCACTTGAAACATGTAACATGACTTAAGTCCCTTTTGGCGGGTGTGGCTGGGTTGGGGCAGTTTTGATTATTGTTGGTTCCGTTCCCATTCCCATTCTTAGAACCATTGTGGTTATGCGATCCTCCTCCAGTGTGGTTGTGACCTCCATGGTTATGAACAAGTCCTCCCGGGTTCGGGGTTAGGGGAGGCTTTTGCTGAGCTCCTGAGTTATACTTCCCCTGTCCATACTTCCTCTTGCGGCTCTCAATCTGCTGCTGCTTCCCTTCAATCATAAGAGCCTTATCTACCAACTCCTGGTAGTTGTTGAAGGTTGCTACCATCAACTGCATGCTCATCTCATCATTCAGCCCTTCCATAAACTTCTCCTGCTTCGCGGCATCTATGGCCACATCATCAGGGGCATAGCGAGATAACTTGCTAAACTCGTCCACGTACTGAGCCACAGTACGGTTCCCCTGGCGTAAGTTGCGGAACTCCCGCTTCTTCAGGAGACATGGGCTGTGCGGAAAGCTTGCTAAAACTGGTCCCAAGTGACATTGGCTATAGGAAAAGTGGTTGTGTAATTCTCCCACCATGAGGCTGCTAGTCATCCAATTGATGGTGCGGCAAAAGCGCACTCCTCTCCAGCATCTGTGCAACCTGCGGTGCTCCAAACTCCCTTCCAACGGCGTAGCAATCGTCCGCAACTATGGGGCTTCAGTGCTTACTGGAAAACACCGGCGGTTGTAAACCTTAGAAAACGGCTAGTTGTCCACGGGCGGCGGGTTGGTTTTTGGTTTGGTTGTTGGTTGTTTGTTGCCCTGGTTCTGAACTAGCATTGCCATCAAAGTATTCTGCTGCTGGATCAACTGGGTGAGCTCTGTGAAAGCAAAACCGGGTGTCACGTCTCGGAGGCATCTGAGGGTTTAGATGGAAGAGATTTAGAATAGAAACAGGTCTAATGGAAGACACTACCCATATGCACATGAGACAAACACAATCATTCACTTCACATCAAAGCAAGGGCATACAAACGATCTAGAACTATCGCACAAGTGCTCAACTACTACTAAATACATGGGGGAATACTAGTAATATATGTAGTCATTCTAGGAAATTTTGATCGGTGGAGAAGACTCCAGGATGTCCAGCTTCGTCTTCAAAGTCATCATCACTAGGATCAGGAATCGGGTTCGTCGATGATGGATGTAGTCTCGGGGCGTATCTCCTTGGTTCTTCTTCAATTGGTGGCTGGTCCTCCCATGAATACTTCCAATCTTCTGACTAAGTCCATTCTCTCAGTAGTGTCTGAATTTCCCCCTCACATCCATCGCGTGTAAAAACTTGAGTTCTTCCTCCAGCTCAATGATCCTAGTCTTCGCCTTCTTCAGTCCAATGTCCGCGCAACATCTGTTTTCCCCTGAACGTCGGATGTGCTGGTTTTAAAATCCTGGATGAAAGCTGCTGGATTTATCCTTCTGGTGCTGATTACTTCCCATTGCTCGTTCTTCCGGCACCCCCATATTGAAAATAGTGTCCTGAAGCTAAGCCCCTGTTGTAAACTTCTCCAATGCGTCCCCATGGTAATGTCGTGCCATGCTCTGCCTAGACTCCAAGGTGGGTGCTCGAAAGAAAAACTCTATGGTTTAAAAGTTGGCAGAACAACGTCCTTCCTGGAACATTGTACTTGGAATCATCCAACGCTCCTCTCAGGTAAAGTGGCGTTGTACGGTCCCGGTGAGCTTGGTATTCCAATGTAAAGTACCTAGTGACTTCCTTCAAGTGGCGTCCAAAAGGTGTGTTCATCTGGTTGTGCAAACTTGTTCTTCATCTCCGTCATCCCAAGGAGTAGAAAATGGAGAGGAGTCCAGAAATGAGAAGAGAAGGTGACTAAGGGTTTTATCTTAGTGGTTCGTGTCTACACTCAGCACGTTTGCAGTCCCGAAAATGGGTCAGCACATGGAATAGTGCTGGGCAAGGTGTCGGCAGTCAGAGGCAAGGAACAGAATAATGCTATCACTACATGCATATTTGGCTGGTGGAAAGCTCTATGGTTACAGTTTTGCGAAAAGCCAATTTTTCCCTACAACAAAGGAATAGATTTTAATTTAACTATCATGGTGGTTGAACAACATTGAGAAGGTTCCTCCAACTCAATCCCAATTAAAGTGATTAAAACCCAACAATATTAATTAAACATGATGAGATACTTGTGATAACCCTAGTACTAGATACTCAAGAATTGTCCATAATCGGGGACACGGCTAACCATGATTAGATTGTACACTCTCTAGAGGTTTGCGCACTTTTCCCCACAAGACTCGATCGTCTCCGTTGGATTTCTCGCACTAGAGGGTGTTTGAGAAACGGATGACCGAGAAACAGTCTTTCAGAAACATTAACTCTCTACTCCGGATAGACCATACCAAACCTACATCCCACTACCTGCTGATCTGCTTCTTCAAGAAAGTGATTAACAACCCAACAATATTAATTAAACATGATGAGATACTTGTGATAACCCAAGTACTAGATACTCAAGAATTGTCCATAATCGGGGACACGGCTAACCATGATTAGATTGTACACTCTCTAGAGGTTTGCGCACTTTTCCCCACAAGACTCGATCGTCTCCGTTGGATTTCTCGCACTAGAGGGTGTTTGAGAAACGGATGACCGAGAAACAGTCTTTCAGAAACATTAACTCTCTACTCCGGATAGACCATACCAAACCTACATCCCACTACCTGCTGATCTGCTTCTTCAAGAGCTTCACGTAACTTACTCAACTATGCTAGAGCCCATAATAGCTTGTGGCTGCACACGGAAGTTTCTAGCATGAATCATCTCAGTTCCCATTGAGCCTGGGTGGCGGTCCATAGGAAGATCACACGGGTACTCCGGGATTTCCAAAAAATACAGGCAATACTGGGTACTCCAGGTGCCTCAATCCACCCAGTTGTTTGATTAAGTTGCGACCTTAAGTTGAACCGTTAATTTAACAAACTCACATCTGTCATGGATTTCACTCAAACCCAAACCACGTCTACGAGCATAGCATAGTAATATAAGCAACGGTAGAGTAACTCCCAAGGGTTTGAATGTAACAGGGCAATAGGTTCTACCTCATCAACTACTTCCCAACCCACAAGTTAATGACATCCTAATCATGCAATGTTTGAGGATTGGAACTAATGCATAAAAACTGGGTGATAAAAGGGTATGATCAAAGTGTTACTTGCCTTGCTGACGGTCTGCGAAACCTAGGGACTCGTAGTAGCACGCTTCGCACTCCGGGTGTTCTATCGCAAGCAAACAATAGCATACATAAGTAATAAGCAATGATGCACAAGCAAAACTCAAATAAAAGAGGGTTGGCCAGAAGTTTCAACTTAAGAACTCCGGTTCGCAAAAGGAATCAAATCAAACGGAGCAACGAAACTCAAACGGCGAAAGAAAGAAGCTTCGTTTACTAATCTGAAACCAGGTCAAATTTTACAGTAGGAAAAAGTTGTTTGAGTTGGTTAAACGGAAAGAGGGTTTCGGGACGAAACTCTAGGCGCTTGAATTGCCTGATTCTGACTAACAAGCGAAAAGATAAACATAAACTAAGATCGGATCAGAAATCACGATCAGAAAAATCGAGGAATAAATCCGATAAAAGAAAAAACGATGAATAGATTAACGAACGGACGTTCGTTATCTGGATCTAAACGAAGAACGCGTTCGTTAAAACGAACGAACGAGCGAACGCTCGCTAAATAAATAAACCGAAGAAAAACCGATTTATTAAAAAACGAATACTAGGGTTTCGAAAAAAATTAAATCGAACGGTTTTAAAAAAACCGATGGCTCGGATCCGGCGGATACCTCCGGCGAGAGGTCCGGCGAGGCGGGGTGCGGGATGGCGGCTCGCGGGGCGGCGGGGCTTGGCGGCAAGCGGCGGCGGCGGCGCTAGGCGGCGGCGGCGGCGGCGAGCGCGGGCGGCGGCGGCGGCGGCGAGCGCGGGCGGCGGCGGCTGCGGGCGGCGGGGTTGGCGGCGGTGGTGGCGGTGTTGGGGCTCGGGGCGGCGGCGTATATAAAGGGGGCGGGGGTGGTGACTTGGAGGAGGGGGCAAGGCGCGGCGGAGGCGGAGTCCAACTCGGACTCCGGTCCGAGTGGCGGCCGCGGCGGCGACGCGTTCGCACAGGAGGCGGCGGCGGCGGCTGGGCCGGCCTGGCTCGGCTGGGCCTTAGGCCCAGTCGGGCGCGGGAACTTAAAAAAAACAATTCCGCCGACAGAAATAAAATCCTAGAAAAATAAATAAAAATCTAAAAATGCCAAAATAAATTTTCACCGTCTAAATAAAATATTTAGAACGAGATGAACATTTTCTTGGCCCTAAAATTCAATTTTGAAAAACGTGCAATTTTGCTAATGCAAACAAAATTGCAATAAAAATCCAAATAAAACAAATATTTGATTTTAATATTTTTCCTCCAATATTTCAATTATCTTGGAGAAGTCATATTATCTCCTCTCATATATTTTAGTATGAAATATTTTTGGAGAGAAAAATAATTAAAACCAAAAATCCTCGTTTCAAAATTTGATAAAATCAAATTTGAAAACCGGGAAATTGTTGGAAATATGCCCTAGAGGCAATAATAAAATGGTTATTATTATATTTCTTTGTTCGTGATAATTGTCTATTGTTCATGCTATAATTGTGTTATCCAGAAATCGTAATACATGTGTGAATACATAGACCACAACACGTCCCTAGTGAGCCTCTAGTTGACTAGCTCGTTGATCAAAAGATAGTCATGGTTTCCTGACTATGGGCATTGGATGTCATTGATAACGGGATCACATCATTAGGAGAATGATGTGATGGACAAGACCCAATCCTAAGCATAGCACAAAGAGCGTGTAGTTTGTTTGCTATAGCTTTTCCGAATGTCAAGTATCATTTCCTTAGACCATGAGATTGTGCAACTCCCAGATACCGTAGGAGTGCTTTGGGTGTGCCAAACGTCACAACGTAACTGGGTGACTATAAAGGTACACTACGGATATCTCCGAAAGTGTCTGTTGGGTTGGCACGAATCGAGACTGGGATTTGTCACTCCGTATGACGGAGAGGTATCTCTGGGCCCACTCGGTAATGCATCATCATAATGAGCTCAATGTGACCAAGTGGTTGATCACGGGATCATGCATTACAGTACGAGTAAAGTGACTTGCCGGTAACGAGATTTAACGAGGTATTGGGATACCGACAATCGTGTCTCGAGCAAGTAACGTACGGATTGACAAAGGGAATTGCATACGGGATTGATCGAATCCTCGACATCATGGTTCATCCAATGAGATCATCGAGGAAGATGTGGGAGCCAACATGGGTATCCAGATCCGGCTGTTGGTTATTGACCGGAGAGTTGTCTCGGTCATGTCTGCGTGTCTCCCGAACCCGTAGGGTCTACACACTTAAGGTTCGGTGACGCTAGGGTTGTTGAGATATTAGTATACGGTAACCTGAAAATTGTTCGGAGTCCTGGATGAGATCCCGGACGTCACGAGGAGTTCCGGATTGGTCCGGAGGTGAATATTTATATATAGGAAGTCAAGTTTCGGCCACCGGGAAGGTTTTTGGGGTAATCGGTATTGTACCGGGACCACCGGAAGGGTCCCGGGGGTTCACCGGGTGGGGCCACCTATCCCGGAGGGCCCCATGGGCTGAAGTGGGAGGGGAACCAGCCCCAGATGGGCTGGTGCACCCCCCCATGGGCATCCCCTGCGCCTAGGGTTGGAAACCCTAGGGGTGGGGGCTCCCCACTTGGCTTGGGGGGCACTCCACCCCCCTTGGCCGCCGCCCCCCCTTGGAGATTCAATCTCCTAGGGCCGGCGCCCCCCTAGGGGTCCTATAAATAGTGGGGGGAGGGAGGGCAGCCGCACCCTAGCCCCTGGCACCTCCCTCTCCCTCCCGTGACACACCTCCCTCTCCCTGAGCTTGGCGAAGCCCTGCCGAGATCACCGTTGCTTCCACCACCACGCCGTCGTGCTGCTGGATCTTCATCAGCCTCTCCTTCCCCCTTGCTGGATCAAGTTGGAGGAGAGGTCTTCCCAACCGTACGTGTGTTGAACGCGGAGGTGCCGTCCGTTCGACGCTAGGTCATCGGTGATTTGGATCACGACGAGTACGACTCCATCAACCCCGTTCTCTTGAACGCTTCCGCACGCGATCTACAAGGGTATGTAGATGCACTCCCCTCTCCCTCGTTGCTAGATGACTCCATAGATTGATCTTGGTGATGCGTAGAAAATTTTAAAATTCTGCTACGTTCCCCAAAGTGGCATCATGAGCTAGGTTTATGCGTAGTTTCTATGCATGAGTAGAACACTAAGCATTTGTGGCGTGGATATTGTCAATTTTCTTGCCGTTACTAGTCTTATCTTGATTTGGCGGCATCGTGGGATGAAGCGGCCCGGACCGACCTTACACGTACGCTTACGTGAGACTGGTTCCACCGATTGACATGCACTAGTTGCATAAGGTGGCTGGCGGGTGTCTGTCTCTCCCACTTTAGTCGGATCAGATTCGATGAAAAGGGTCCTTATGAAGGGTAAATAGAAATTGGCATATCACGTTGTGGTTTTGGCGTAGGTAAGAAACGTTCTTGCTAGAAACCTATAGCAGCCATGTAAAAACTTGCAACAACAATTAGAGGACGTCTAACTTGTTTTTGCAGCGTGTGCCTTGTGATGTGATATGGCCAAAAGGATGTGATGAATGATGTATGTGATGTATGAGATTGATCATGTTCTTGTAATAGGAATCACGACTTGCATGTCGATGAGTATGACAACCGGCAGGAGCCATAGGAGTTGTCTTTATTTATTTATGACCTGCGTGTCAACATAAACGTCATGTAATTACTTTACTTTATTGCTAAAGCGTTAGCCATAGTAGTAGAAGTAATAGATGACGAGACAACCTCAAGAAGACACGATGATGGAGATCATGGTGTCATGCCGGTGACAACGATGATCATGAAGCCCCGAAGATGGAGATCAAAAGGAGCAAATGATATTGGCCATATCATGTCACTATTTGATTGCATGTGATGTTTATCATGTTTTACATCTTATTTGCTTAGAACGATGGTAGCTTAAATAAGATGATCCCTCGTAATAATTTCAAGAAAGTGTTCCCCCTAACTGTGCACCATTGCGAAGGTTCGTTGTTTCAAAGCACCACGTGATGATCGGGTGTGATAGATTCTAACGTTCGAATACAACGGGTGTAAGCCAGATTTACACACGCAATACACTTAGGTTAACTTGACGAGCCTAGCATGTACAGACATGGCCTCGGAACACGGAAGACCGAAAGGTCGAGCATGAGTCGTATAGAAGATACGATCAACATGAAGATGTTCACCGATGTTGACTAGTCCGTCTCACGTGATTATCGGACACAGCCTAGTTGACTCAGATCATGTTTCACTTAGATGACTAGAGGGATGTCTATCTGAGTGGGACTTCATTGAATAATTTGATTAGATGAACTTAATTATCATGAACTTAGTCTAAAATCTTTACAATATGTCTTGTAGATCAAATGGCCCACGTTGTCCTCAACTTCAATGCGTTCCTAGAGAAAACCAAGCTGAAAGATGATGGCAGCAACTATACGGACTGGGTCCGGAACCTGAGGATCATCCTCATAGCTGCCAAGAAAGATTATGTCCTAGAAGCACCGGTAGGTGACACACCCATCCCAGAGAACCAAGACGTTATGAACGCTTGGCAGTCACGTGCTGATGATTACTCCCTCGTTCAGTGCGGCATGCTTTACAGCTTAGAACCGGGGCTCCAAAAGCATTTTGAGCGACACGGAGCATATGAGATGTTCGAAGAGCTGAAAATGGTTTTCCAAGCTCATGCCCGGGTCGAGAGATATGAAGTCTCCGACAAGTTCTTCAGTTGTAAGATGGAGGAAAACAGTTCTGTCAGTGAGCACATACTCAAAATGTCTGGGTTGCATAACCGCTTGACTCAGCTGGGAGTTAATCTCCCGGATGACGCGGTCATTGACAGAATCCTTCAGTCGCTTCCACCGAGCTACAAGAGCTTTGTGATGAAATTCAATATGCAGGGGATGGAAAAGACCATTCCTGAGGTATATTCTATGCTGAAATCAGCGGAGGTGGAAATCAAAAAGGAACATCAAGTGTTGATGGTGAATAAAACCACTAAGTTCAAGAAAGGCAAGGGTAAAAGGAACTTCAAGAAGGACGGCAAGGGAGTTGCCGCGCCCGGTAAGCAAGTTGCCGGGAAGAAGTCAAAGAATGGACCCAAGCCTAAGACTGAGTGTTTTTATTCCAAGGGAAGTGGTCACTGGAAGCAGAACTGCCCCAAATACTTAGCGGACAAGAAGGCCGGCAACACTAAAGGTATATGTGATATACATGTAATTGATGTGTACCTTACCAGTACTCGTAGTAGCTCCTGGGTATTTGATACCGGTGCGGTTGCTCACATTTGTAACTCAAAGCAGGAGCTGCGGAATAAGCGGAGACTGGCGAAGGACGAGGTGACGATGCGCGTCGGGAATGGTTCCAAGGTCGATGTGATCGTCGTCGGCACGCTGCCTCTACATTTACCTACGGGATTAGTTTTAAACCTCAATAATTGTTATTTAGTGCCAGCTTTAAGCATGAACATTGTATCAGGATCTTGTTTAATTCGAGATGGCTACTCATTTAAATCCGAGAATAATGGTTGTTCTATTTATATGAGAGATATGTTTTATGGTCATGCTCCGCTGGTGAATGGTTTATTCTTAATGAATCTCGAGCGTAATGTTACACATATTCATAGTGTGAATACCAAAAGATGTAAGGTTGATAATGATAGTCCCACAGACTTGTGGCACTGGCACCTTGGTCACACAGGTGTCAAACGCATGAAGAAGCTCCATGCAGATGTACTTTTGGAGTCTCTTGATTACGAACCATTTGGCACGTGCGAACCATGCCTCATGGGTAAAATGACCAAGACTCATTCTCATGAACAATGGAGCGAGCAACCAACTTATTGGAAATCATACATACTGATGTGTGCGGTTCAATGAGTGTTGAGGCTCGCGGTGGCTATCATTATGTTCTCACCCTCACTGATGACTTGAGTAGATATGGATATGTCTACTTAATGAAACACAAGTCTGAGACCTTTGAAAAGTTCAAGGAATTTCAGAGTGAGGTCAAGAATCAACGTGACAGGAAAATCAAGTTCTTGCGATCAGATCGTGGGGGAGATTACTTGAGTCACGAATTTGGCACACACTTAAGGAAATGTGGAATAGTTTCACAACTCACGCCGCCTGGAACACCTCAGCGTAATGGTGTGTCCGAACGTCGTAATCGCACTCTATTGGATATGGTGCGATCTATGATGTCTCTTACCGATCTACCGCTGTCATTTTGGGGCTATGCTTTAGAGACTGCCGCATTCACTTTAAATAGGGCTCCATCGAAATCCGTTGAGATGACGCCGTATGAATTATCGTTTGGGAAGAAACCTAAGCCGTCGTTTCTAAAAGTTTAGGGATGCGATGCTTATGTCAAGAAACTTCAACCTAAAAAGCACGAACCCAAATCGAAAAAATGCGTCTTCATAGGATACCCTAAAGAAACTATTGGGTATACCTTCTACCTTAGATCCGAAGGCAAGATCTTTGTTGCCAAGAATGGATCCTTTCTAGAGAAAGAGTTTCTCTCCAAATAAATAAGTGGGAGGAAAGTAGAACTTGATGAAGTATTACCTCTAGAACCAGTAAGTGGCGCAGCTCAAGAAAATGTTCCTGAGGTGCCTGCACCGACTAGAGAGGAAGTTAATGATGATGATCATGAAACTTCAGATCAAGTTGCTACTGAACTTCGTAGGTCCACGAGGACACATTCCGCACCAGAGTGGTACGGCAACCCTGTCTTGGAAATCATGTTGTTAGACAACGGTGAACCTTCGAACTATGAAGAAGCGATGGCGGGCCCAAATTCTGACAAATGGCTGGAATTCATGAAATCCGAGATAGGATCCATGTATGAAAACGAAGTATGGACTTTGACTGACTTGCCCAATGATCGGCGAGCCATAGAAAATAAATGGATCTTTAAGAAGAAGACAGATGTGGATGGTAATGTGACCATCTATAAAGCTCGTCTTGTCGCTAAGGGTTATCGACAAGTTCAAGGGGTTGACTACGATGAGACTTTCTCACCCGTAGCGAAGCTGAAGTCCGTCCGAATCATGTTAGCAATTTCCGCATTCTATGATTATGAGATATGGCAAATGGACGTCAAAACGGCATTCCTTAATGGTTTCCTTAAGGAAGAATTGTATATGATGCAGCTGGAAGGTTTTGTCGATCCTAAGAATGCTGACAAGGTGTGCAAGCTCCAACGCTCGATTTATGGGCTGGTGCAAGCATCTCGGAGTTGGAACATTCGTTTTGATGAGATGATCAAAGCGTTTGGGTTTACGCAGACTTATGGAGAAGCCTGCATTTACAAGAAAGTGAGTGGGAGCTCTGTAGCATTTCTCATACTGTATGTGGATGACATACTATTGATGGGAAATGATATAGAATTCTTGGAAAGCATAAAGGCCTACTTGAACAAGTGTTTTTCAATGAAGGATCTTGGAGAAGTTGCTTACATATTAGGCATCAAGATCTATAGAGATAGATCGAGACGCCTCATTGGTCTTTCACAGAGTACGTACCTTGACAAGATATTGAAGAAGTTCAATATGGATCAGTCAAAGAAGGGGTTCTTGCCTGTATTGCAAGGTACGAGATTGAGCACGGCTCAATGCCCGACCACGGCAGAAGATAGAGAAAAGATGAGTGTCGTCCCCTATGCCTCGGCCATAGGGTCTATCATGTATGCTATGCTGTGTACCAGACCTGATGTAAACCTTGCCGTAAGTTTGGTAGGAAGGTACCAAAGTAATCCCGGCATGGAACACTGGACAGCGGTCAAGAATATCCTGAAGTACCTGAAGAGGACTTAGGATATGTTTCTCGTTTATGGAGGTGACGAAGAGCTCGTCGTAAAGGGTTACGTCTATGCTAGCTTCGACACAGATCTGGATGACTCTAAGTCACAAACCAGATACGTGTATATTTTGAATGGTGGGGCAGTAAGCTGGTGCAGTTGCAAGCAAAAGCGTTGTGGCGGGATCTACATGTGAAGCGGAGTATATGGCAGCCTCGGAGGCAGCACAAGAGGCAATCTGGGTGAAGGAGTTCATTACCAACCTAGGAGTCATACCCAATGCGTCGGGCCCGATGACTCTCTTCCGTGACAACACTGGAGCTATTGCCCTTGCCAAGGAGCCCAGGTTTCACAGGAAGACCAGGCATATCAAGCTTCGCTTCAACTCCATTCGTGAAAGTGTTCAAAATGGAGACATAGATATTTGTAAAGTACATACGGACCTGAATGTGGCAGATCCGTTGACTAAACCTCTCCCTAGAGCAAAACATGATCAACACCAGAACAGCATGGGTGTTCGATTCATCACAATGTAACCAGACTATTGACTCTAGTGCAAGTGAGAGACTGTTGGAAATTTGCCCTAGAGGCAATAATAAAATGGTTATTATTATATTTCTTTGTTCGTGATAATTGTCTATTGTTCATGCTATAATTGTGTTATCCGGAAATCGTAATACATGTGTGAATACATAGACCACAACACGTCCCTAGTGAGCCTCTAGTTGACTAGCTCATTGATCAAAAGATAGTCATGGTTTCCTGACTATGGGCATTGGATGTCATTGACAATGGGATCACATCATTAGGAGAATGATGTGATGGACAAGACCCAATCCTAAGCATAGCTCAAAGATCGTGTAGTTCGTTTGCTATAGCTTTTCCGAATGTCAAGTATCATTTCCTTAGACCATGAGATTGTGCAACTCCCGGAAACCGTAGGAGTGCTTTGGGTGTGCCAGACGTCACAACGTAACTGGGTGACTATAAAGGTACACTATGGGTATCTCCGAAAGTGTCTGTTGGGTTGGCACGAATCGAGACTAGGATTTGTTAGTTCGTATGACGGAGAGGTATCTCTGGGCCCACTCGGTAATGCATGATCATAATGAGCTCAATGTGACCAAGTGGTTGATCACGGGATCATCCATTACGGTACGAGTAAAGTGACTTGCCGGTAACGAGATTGAACGAGGTATTGGGATACCGATGATCGAGTCTCGGGCAAGTAACGTACCGATTGACAAAGGGAATTGCATACGGGATTGATCGAATCCTCGACATCGTGGTTCATCCGATGAGATCATCGAGGAACATGTGGGAGCCAGCATGGGTATCCAGATCCCGTTGTTGGTTATTGCCAGAGAGTCGTCTCGGTCATGTCTGCGTGTCTCCTGAACCCGTAGGGTCTACACACTTAAGGTTCGGTGACGCTAGGGTTGTTGAGATATTACTATACCGTAACCCGAAAGTTGTTCGGAGCCCCGGATGAGATCTCGGATGTCACGAGGAGTTCCGGATTGGTCCGGAGGTGTAGATTTATATATAGGAAGTCAAGTTTCGGCCATCGGGAAGGTTTTCGGGGTAATCGGTATTGTACCGGGACCACCGAAAGGGTCCCGGGGGTCCACCGGGTGGGGCCACCTATCCCGGAGGGCCCCATGGGCTGAAGTGGGAGGGGAACCAGCCCCAGATGGGCTGGTGCGCCCCCATGGGCCTCCCCTGCGCCTAGGGTTGGAAACCCTAGGGGTGGGGGCTCCCCACTTGGTTTGGGGGGCACTCCACCCCCCTTGGCCGCCGCCCCCCTTGGAGATTCAATCTCCTAGGGCCGGCGCCCCCTAGGGGTCCTATAAATAGTGGGGGGGAGGGAAGCCGCACCCTAGCCCCTGGCGCCTCCCTCTCCCTCTCGTGACACTCCTCCCTCTCCCTAAGCTTGGCGAAGCCCTACCGAGATCACCGTTGCTTCCACCACCACACCGTCGTGCTGCTGGATCTTCATCAACCTCTCCTTCCCCCTTGCTGGATCAAGTTGGAGGAGACGTCTTCCCAACCATACATGTGTTGAATGCGGAGGTGTCGTCCGTTCGGCGCTAGGTCATCGGTGATTTGGATCACGACGAGTACGACTCCATCAACCCCGTTCTCTTGAACGCTTCCGCGCGCGATCTACAAGGGTATGTAGATGCACTCCCCTCTCCCTCATTTCTAGATGACTCCATAGATTGATCTTGGTGATGCATAGAAATTTTAAAATTCTGCTACGTTCCCCAACCAGAAATCCCCAACTCTCTCAGAGGGTCCTTGAATTGCTTAGGATTTTGAGGATTTGAGACGAAATCTGGAATAAAATATGGTATGCATGGATGACTATTGTATAACATTCCAAATTGAAAATTTGGGATGTTACGCAGCCCACTCCCAGGCTCAGGTCTAGATGATCATGCTCACCACTCAGGCCGGATGTCTAGCTTGTATTGCTTCCAATTTGGTTAAATTGCATCTGCTTAGCTTACACACTATACCTTTGAATATGACATGCCTTCCTGCTTTTGGTACATACTAGTACATCTGTCTATTAACCATGTTCTTATATCAAACTAATGTTCTTGTGTATCCCTCATCAATCACTTATGATGAGGCAGTCAGGCCAGTGGACTACTGTGAGAAAAGATCCTCATTTAAAGAATGCAGTGTCAGCCTCCCCACATGATTCTTAAGAAACAGCAAGGCTAGATGAAGATAGTGATTGTAACTCTATAGTTGATTACTGCATTTCCCCTACACTAGCATCGCGGGTGCTTGCTCTAACTTGGGAGCTTGATATGTGCTTGCATGTTGCATATGGTGTCTAGATTGTAATTCTTCCAATCTGGATAAATTCCATGTGCTATTTTCTTAGTTTATACATTATACCTATTAATGTGACATGCCTTCCTATTTTTAATACATAGTACATCTGTCTATTAAGCATGTCCTTACATAAAACTATTGTTTTTTGTATCCTGTCAATCAATCACAATATGACGAGACACCTTTAGTATATACAGTGTGATATTAGTAGCATCTTTCATATGATATATAGCATGCGCTGCTTCTAATTTGTTGAAATGTCATTTATGATGGGGCGCTTTTAACTTGGCAGAGCCATATTTGTTGCATCTTTCATGTCGTGTCTAGCTTGCATTGCTTCTTATTTGTTGAAATGGTTTCTTCTTAGTTTACACAAACAGTTGTGAATATGCCATGTCGTCCTATTTTTCATATTATTCTATCCTTTTATCATGTGTTTGCCTTACATCAAAGTAGTGATTGTCGTATCATGCACGAATGAGTTCTCAAGAGTGAATTTTATTGCTTTTTCTTGTCGATTTTACTTGACAATTCAAAATAATAAGGCAGAAGGAAGTTAGCAAGGCAGCGGATAAAGGTGCTCCTTCCAAACTGAGGGCCTCTACAGATTCTACTCCTCCATCCCCCCAAGATGATTTCCAAGACAACACATGCATAGACACTCAACATAGCTGTGTTGATGATGAGCACGTCTCCCCTAGTGCACCATCATAGGTGCTCCCTCTAACTTGGCACTGTTATATGTGTTGCATGTTATGTATGATGTCTAGCTTGTACTGCTTCTAATTTTGTTGAATTCCATCTGCTTACTTTACACATTATACTTGTGAATAAGACACGTGTTCATGTTTCTAGAACATACAATATATGTCTATCACACCATGTTCTTACATCAAAGTACTACTGTTGTGTTAACCTGCAACAATCACTTATCATAAGACACGTTTGACTTGGGAGTGTAATATAGGTTACATCTCGCATTCTTTTCTAGCTTGTACTACTTCTAATTTGTTGAAATGGCACTTATGATGAGACAATTTTAACTTGGTAGAGTGAAATTAGTTGCATCTTTCATATGGGTGTCTAGCTTTCATTGTTTCTAATTTGTTGAAATGCCTTCTCCTTAGTTTACACATCATAAGCTGTGAATATGCAATGGCACTAATGGAGAGAGACCTTTAACTTGGTAGTGTGATGTTGTTTGCATCTTGCATACGATTTATTTCTTGTACAGCTTCACATTTGTTTAAACGCCATTTATGATGAGACAATGTTAACTTGGCAGAGCGATATTTGTAGCATCTTTCATATGGTATCTACCTTGCCATTGCATTGCTTCTAATTTAGTGAAATGTCTTCTGCTTAGTTTACACATCATAGTTCTGGTTATCTCATGACGTCCTGTTTTTCATACATATTACATCCTCCTATCATGTGGTTGTCTACCATAAAAGTTCAGTTCGTCTGTATCATGCATCAATTTGTTCTAAAGAACTAAATTGTTATTCGTTTTTCTTGTCGGCTTGACTTAACATGGCACAGAGAAATAGGAAGCAACACAAAATGAGAGGGAAAGGGAAGCGGAAGAATCCTACAGATTCTGCTAGTACTGATGGTGCAATAGAAGGTCAAAGTCCAGTGGAAAATTGTACAAACAGGGTATCCCGTGCTACAAGAGCTGCAGAACAAGCCAAACAGAAACAAATAGCTATCACGAAACAAGCAGAGACAGCCCTAGTTGTTGCAACACCTTCCACAGTACCACCAGCTGCACGATTTACTCGTTGGTCAACTCAGCTAGCAGCACGTTCCCAAGCTCCCTTGCCACCTGACACTACTTCCGAAGCACTCTTGACATAAGACGAGTTGGCAAGATCAGATGAACTTTGTGAGCTTCAACAGCAAGAAGGTAGTTGCTGGAGTCAAGTTACAGTTGCATGTTTCTTTATATGTAGTCTCACAGTTTGGTGTACACTAACACTTCATATGTTTGTTGTTGGACTAGCACCTAGGCGCAAGAGGAAACAAACATCAGGGATAATGCTCGATAGGTTAACTAAATCTAGAGGAGGAAGAATGGAGATCCGTTTTGAGGTAGGTTTAAAAAGGCCATGTGATGCTACAAAGTCAGCCAAGTTTGTATCAAAATCAGTGGTTGCCATTAGGTGTCATGTACGTATCCTCCCAACATGGATTCAGTATAGTAATGACAAAGAAGAAACCCAGTTCAACACCTTCCTTGAGCATTTATCTGTAAGTATGGTTATGTATGGAAACTAGTAATATCGTCTTGCTTTGTCCCATACTTTCTAGGTTGCTGATAATGAGACTCCCATAATTTTCAACAGATGAGGTTCAAGTTGGATAGCCAAGATGATGCAACCAGACAAGCTTGCACCCATGTTTTCAAGTCTGCTCTCCGATAGTATCGGTATAACTTGAGAAAAACTCACTTTGAAGGCAAGGCTAACGGTGAACTTGCCCAAACATCTCAAGTGGAAAATATATCGGATGAGGACTGGAGAGGCCTCGTTAAACACTGGTCTGATCCAAAGTATCATGTACATTATATATATATATGCATGTGGTCAGATCACATGTTGAAGTCCTATTTATGCATGTGCCACACAAATCTATCTTCTTGTAGGTGAACTGTTCAAAGAACAAGGCCAACCGTACGAAAGTGAAATTCCAACAGACGACGGGATCTTGTAGCTATATTGCACACTGCGAGGCTCTTGTAATTAGCTATTGTTTCACTCTTTTTGTTGTACCATATTATCAGATCTATATTGACTTGTTCCAAATGCAGAGGAAAGCCCGCTGTCGGTGTCAAAACCGGCGGATCTCGGGTAGGGGGTCCCGAACTGTGCGTCTAGGCCGGATGGTAACAGGAGACAAGGGACACGAAGTTTTACCCAGGTTCGGGCCCTCTCGATGGAGGTAAAACCCTACGTCCTGCTTGATTAATATTGATGGTATGGGTAGTACAAGAGTAGATCTACCACGAGATCGAGGAGGCTAAACCCTAGAAGCTAGCCTATGGTATGATTGTTGATGTGTATGTTGTCCTACGAACTAAAACCCTCCGGCTTATATAGACACCGGGTAGGGTTAGGGTTACATAGAGTCGGTTACAATGGTAGGAGATCTGCATATCCGTATCGCCAAGCTTGCCTTCCACGCCAAGGAAAGTCCCTCCCGGACACGGGACGAAGTCTTCAATCTTGTATCTTCATAATCCAGGAGTCCGGCTGAAGGTATAGTCCGGCCATCCGAACACCCCCTAATCCAGGACTCCCTCACCCGCAAGGACCAAAAAGTACCTGAACCAAATGCTATGGAAATCTTCAAGGACTGTCACACCAGCAAGACGAAGGGCATGACTACACGAGTCAAAGCCGCTGTTGTAAGTCCTTGATCCTCATGCATTTTAACTACTACTTACTCTGACTTGTGCCTTGAACTGCATGGTTTGCAGCCAATGTCTATTACTCTTTTCAATTTTATACACAATTTTCTTAGCGTATCATTGCACCTTACAAGGTTTAAAAGAGAGGAGTGATGTTCCTTTGATCTTGACCTGCAATCTAGTTCCGTGCTGGACTTGCCCACACAACATTACAATTGCCTATTTGTATGTTCTTAGTTGTTTTGTGATATGAATGATGTCATACTATGCTTACTATATTATAAACTTTGTCTCTTTATCCTTAGCTGTCAATACAATGTGAAGAAATAGACAATACATTAGCCATGGTACATGGTCATATGTTTGGAACCTGGTTTATTATGTACTTTGCAGTAAAATACAACTATTATTTTACATGGGTTCATCAGAATAAGTATTGTATATAGACCAAAGCTATTTTGTTTGGATTTGCTGCCTCCTTAATATCTTCTGTTCTGGTACTACTAATGTAAAAAACTCAACTTTTCAGCAAGCTATGAAAAAAGTGGCGGAACCGCCACCTTCCACCTTCTGAAGGTTGCTACCTCTTGAGCACTGTGTTGGTTTTCCCTTGAAGAGGAAAGGGTGATGCAACAAAGTAGCGTAAGTATTTCCCTCAGTTTTTGAGAACCAAGGTATCAATCCAGTAGGAGACTACACGCAAGTCCCTCGTACCTACACAAAAAAATAAGAACCTCGCAACCAACGCGATAAAGGGGTTGTCAATCCCTTCACGATCACTTACGAGAGTGAGATCTCATAGAGATAATAACAATAAGATAAATATTTTTGGTATTTTTATGATATAGATTGAAATTAAAGATTGCAAAATAAATGGTAATAGAAATAGCTTGTTGACGGGAGATTAATATAATGGAGAATAGACCCGGGGGCCATAGGTTTCACTAGTGGCTTCTCTCAAGATAGCATAAGTATTACGATGGGTGAACAAATTACTGTCGAGAAATTGATAGTAAAGGGCATAATTATGAGAATATCTAGGCATGATCATGTATATAGGCATCATGTCCGCGACAAGTAGACCAAAACGATTCTGCATCTACTACTATTACTCCACACATCGACTGCTAATCCAGCATGCATCTAGAGTATTAAGTTCATAAGAATAGAGTAATGCATTAGGCAAGATGACATGATGTAGAGGGATAAACTCAAGCAATATGATATAAACCCCATCTTTTTATCCTCGATGGCAACAATACAATACATGCCTTGCTGCCCCTGCTGTCACTGGGAAAGGACACCGCAAGATTGAACCCAAAGCTAAGCACTTCTCCCATTGCAAGAAAGATCAGTCTAGTAGGACAAACCAAACTGATAAGACTTGCAAAGATAACTAATCATACATAAAAGATTTTAGAGAAGAATCAAATATTGTTCATAGATAAACTTGATCATAAACCCACAATTCATCGGATCTCGACAAACACACCGCAAAAAGAGTTACATCAAATAGATCTCCAAGAAGATCAAGGAGAACATTGTATTGAGATCCAAAGAGAGAGAAGAAGCCATCTAGCTAATAACTATGGACCCGGAGGTCTGAGGTAAACTACTCACACATGATCGGAGGGGCCACGGAGTTGATGTAGAGCCCCTCCGTGATCGATTCCCCCTCCAGCGGAGCTCCGGAAAAGGCCCCAAGATGGGATCTCTTGGGTACAGAAGGTTGCGGTTGTGGAAATAGGGTTTCGTGGTGCTCCTGGATGTTTTCGGGGTATATGAATATATATATATAGGAGGAAGACGTAGGTCGGTGGAGCTACGAGGGGGGAGGGCACGCCCAGGTGGTAGGCGCGCCCCCCTGCCTCGTGGCCTCCTCGTTGGTTGCTTGACGTCCACTCCAAGTTCCCTGGATCACGTTTATTCCAAAAATAACTCTCCCGAAGGTTTTATTCCGTTTGATATTCCTTTTCTACAAACACTGAAATAGGCAAAAACAGCAATTTGCACTGGGCCTTGGGTTAGTAGGTTAGTCCCAAAATAATATAAAAGTGTATAAATAAGCCCATTGACATCCAAAATTGATAATATAATAGCATGGAACAACCAAAAATTATAGATACGTTGGAGACGTATCAAGCATCCCCAAGCTTAATTCCTGCTCGTCCTCGAGTAGGTAAATGATAAAAACAGAATTTTTGATGTGGAATGGTACCTAGCATAATTCTCAATGTAATTTTATTTATTGTGCCTTGAATATTCAGATCCGAAAGATTCAAGACAAAAGTTTAATATTGACATAAAAATAATAATACTTCAAGCATACTAACTAAGCAATCATGTCTTCTCAAAATAACATGGCAAAAGAAAGTTCATCCCTACAAAATCATATAGTCTGGTCATGCTCCATTTTCGTCACACAAGAATGCTCTCATCTTGCACAACCCCGATGACAAGCCAAGCAATTGTTTCATAGTTTAGTAATCTCAAACTTTTTTCAACTTTCATGCAATACATGAGAGTGAGCCATGGATATAGCACTATGGGTGGAATAGAATAATGATAGGGGGTTATTTGGAGAAGACAAAAAAGGAGAAAGTCTCACATCGACGAGGCTAATCAACGGGCTAGGGAGATGCCCATAAATTGATGTCAATGCAAGGAATAGGGATTGCCATGCAACGGATGCACTAGAGCTATAAATGTATGAAAGCTCAACAAGAGAACTAAGTGGGTGTGCATCCAACTTGCTTGCTCACGAAGACCTAGGGCATTTGAGGAAGCCCATTGTTCGAATATACAAGCCAAGTTCTATAATGAAAAATTCCCACTAGTATATGAAAGTGACAAAACAAGAGACTCTCTATCATAAAGATCATGGTGCTACTTTGAAGCACAAGTGTGGAAAAAAGGATAGTAGCATTGTCCCTTTTTCTTTTTTTCTTTTTTTGGGCCTTCCCTTTTTTTGGCCTTTCTCTTTTTTTATTTGGGACAATGCTCTATTAATGATGATCATCACACTTCTATCTATTTACAACTCAATGATTACAACTCGATACTAGAACAAAATATGACTCTATATGAATGCCTCCGGCGGTGTACCAGGAAGGGCAATGAATCAAGAGTGACATGTATGAAAATTTATGCATGGTGGCTTTTCCACAAATACGATGTCAACTACATGATCATGCAAAGCAATATGACAATGATGAAGCGTGTCATAAATGAAACGATGGAAAGTTGCATGGCAATATATCTCGGAATGGCTATGGAAATGCCATAATAGGTAGGTAAGCTGTTTTGAGGAAGATATAAGGAGGTTTATGTGTGATAGAGCGTATCATATCACGGGATTTGGATGCACCGGCGAAGTTTGCACCAACTCTCAAGGTGAGAAAGGGCAATGCACGGTACCGAAAAGGCTATTAATGATGGAAGGGTGAGAGTGCGTATAATCCATGGACTCAACATTTGTCATAAAGAACTCACATACTTATTGCAAAAATCTACAAGTCATCAAAAACCAAGCACTACGTGCATGCTCCTAGGGGGATATATTGGTAGGAAAAGGCCATCGCTCGTCCCCGACCGCCACTCATAAGGAAGACAATCTAAGAACACCTCATGTCTCAAATTTGTTACACAACGGTTACCATAGTGCATGCTACGTGACTTGCAAACTTCAACACAAGTATTTCTCAAATTTACAATTACTCAACTAGCACACTCTAATATCACCACCTTTATATCTCAAAACAATTATCAAGTATCAAACTTCTCATAGTATTGAATGCACTTTCTATGATAGTTTTTATTATACCCATCTTGGATGCCTATCATATTAGGACTAGATTCATAACCAAAGCAAATTACCAAGCTGTTCTAAAGGACTCTCAAAATAATATAAGTTAAGCATGAGAGATCAATAATTTCTATAAAATAAAACCACCACCGTGCTCTAAAAGATATAAGTGAAGCACTAGAGCAAAATTATCTAGCTCAAAAGATATAAGTGAAGCTCATAAAGTATTCTAATAAATTTCAATTCATGTGTGTGTCTCCCAAAAGGTGTGTACAGAAAGTATGATTGTGTTAAACTAAAAAGCAAAGACTCAAATCATACAAGACGCTCCAAGCAAAACACATATCATGTGGTGAATAAAAATATGGTCTTAAGTAAAGTTACCGATAGAAAAAGACGAAAGAGGGGATGCCTTCCGTGGCATCCCCAAGCTTAGGATTTTGGTTGTCCTTGAATTTTACCTTGGGGTTCCATGGGCATCCCCAAGCTTAGGATCTTTCCACTCCTTGTTCCATAATCCATCAAATCTTTACCCAAAACTTGAAAACTTCACAACACAAAACTTAAACAGAAAATCTCATGAGCTCCGTTAGTAAAAGAAAATAAACCACCACTTAAGGTACTGTAATGAACTCATTCTTTATTTATATTGGTGTTAAACCTACTGTATTCCAACTTCTCTATGGTTCATAACCTCCGATACTAGCCATAGATTCATCAAAATAAACAAACAACACACGAAAAACAGAATCTGTCAAAAACAGAACAGTCTGTAGTAATCTGTAGGTTTCAAATACTTCTGTAACCCCAAGAATTCTAAAATAAATTTCTGGACGTTAGGAATTTATCTATTAATCATCTTCAAAAATAATCAACTTAATCTCACTCTCCAGTAAAAAAATGGCAGCAAATCTCGTGAGCGCTAAAGTTTCTGTTTTTTATAGCAAGATCGCAAAGACTTTCCCCAAGTCTTCCCAAAGGTTCTACTTGGCACAACCACTAATTAAAAGAATAAAACCACATCTAAACAGAGGCTATATGAATTATTTATTACTAAACATAACCAAAAAGCAAGGAACAAAAATAAAATTGGGTTGCCTCCCAACAAGCGCTATCGTTTAACGCCCCTAGCTAGGCATAAAAGCGAGAATAGATCTAGGTATTATCATCTTTGGTATGCGACCCATAAGTGTCTCTCATAATAGATTCATAAGGTAATTTAATTTTCTCTCTAGGAAAGTGTTTCATGCCTTTCCTTAACGGAAATTGGAATCTAATATTCCCATCCTTCATATCAATAATTGCACCAATCGTTCTAAGGAAAGGCCTACCAAGAATAATAGGACATGTAGGATTGCAATCAATATCAAGAACAATGAAATCTTTGGGCACATAATTCCTATTTGAAACAATAAGAACATCATTAATCCTTCCCATAGGTTTCTTAATAGTGGAATCCTCGAGGTGCAAATTTAAAGAACAATCATCAAATTCACGAAAACCAAACACATCACACAAAGTTTTTGGAATCGTGGAAACGCTAGCACCCAATCACATAAATCATAGCATTCATGATCTTTAATATTAATTTTAATAGTAGGTTCCCACTCATCATGAAGTTTTCTAGGGATAGAAACTTCCAATTCAAGCTTTTCTTCATAAGATTGCATTATAGCATCAACGATATGGTTAGTAAAAGCTTTATTTTGACTATAAGCATGCGGAGAATTTAGCACGGATTGCAACAAGTAAATACAATCTATTAAAGAACAATTATTATAATTAAATTCCTTGAAATCCAAAATAGTGGGTTCATTGCTATGAAAGTTTTAACCTCATCAATCCCACTTTGACCAATTTTTGCATCAAGATCTAAAAACTCCGAATCATTGGGGCATCTTTTAACTAAATTTGACACATGTCCAGTCCCATCATTATCAAGATTCATATTGCAAAACAAAGATTTAATAGGGGACACATCAATCACTTTTAGATCTTCATCCTTATTATCATCAAAACTAGAAGAACACGCTTTCATAAAGCAATCTTTTTTAGCACGCATCCTAGAGGTTCTTTCCTTGCACTCATAAATGGAAATTGTCATAGCTTTGAGAGACTCATTGATATCATGCTTAGGTGGAATAGATCTAAGCTTCAAAGAATCAACATCAAGAGAAATTCTATCCACGTTCCTAGCCAACTCATCAATCTTAGACAATATTTCTTCAATCAAGATATTGAAACTCTTTTGCAAACTAATAAATTCTTTAATATTAGATTCAAAATCAGAGGGCATCTTATTATAATTTCCATAAGAATTGTTGTAGGAATTACCATAATTATTAGAGGAATTACTAGGAAATGCACTAGGATTAAAATTACCTCTATATGTATTATTACCAAAATTGTTCCTACCAACAAAATTCACATCCATAGATTCATTATTATTCTCAATCAAAGTAGACAAAGGCATATCATTAGGATCAGAAGAAACACTCTTATTAGCAAACAATTTCATAAGTTCATCCATCTTTCCACTCAAAACATTAATTTCTTCTATAGCATGCACCTTTTTACTAGTGGATCTTTCAGTGTGCCATTGAGAATAATTAACCATAACATTATCTAGGAGTTTAGTAGCTTCTCCTAAAGTGATTTCCATTAAAGTGCCTCCCGCGGCCGAATCTAAAATATTTCTAGAAGCAAAATTCAATCCGCCATAAAAAAATTTATAATGATCCAAAGATTCAAACCATGTGTGGGGCAATTACGTATCATTAATTTCATCCTATCCCATGCTTGTGCAACATGTTCATGATCAAGTTGCTTAAAATTCATAATATTGTTTCTAAGAGAGATGATCTTAGCGGGGGGAAAATACTTAGAGATAAAACCATCTTTGCACTTATTCCATGAATCGATACTGTTTTTAGGCAAAGAAGAAAACCAAGTTTTAGCACGATCTCTAAGTGAAAACGGGAATAGCTTCAATTTAACAATATCATTATCCACATCTTTCTTCTTTTGCATATCACACAAATCAACAAAGTTGTTTAGATGGGTAGCGGCATCTTCACTAGGAAGGCCGGAAAACGGATCTTTCATGACAAGATTCAGCAAAGCGGCATTAATTTCACAAGATTCAGCATTGGTAAGAGGAGAAATCGGAGTGCTAATAAAATTATTATTGTTAGTATTAGAAAAGTCACACAATTTAGTATTATCTTGAGCCATCGTGACAAACAATCCAACACACAAGCACACAAGAAGCAAGCGAAAAAGAGATGAACTAGAAAATAGAAGGGGAACGGAAAAGGAGGGCGAATAAAACGGCAAGGGTGAAGTGGGGGAGAGGAAAACGAGAGGAAAATGGCAAATAATGTAATGCGACGGATAAGAGTTTGTGATGGGTACTTGGTATGTCTTGACTTGTGCGTAGATCTCCCCGGCAACGGTGCCAGAAATCCTTCTTGCTACCTCTTGAGCACCGCGTTGGTTTTCCCTTGAAGAAGAAAGGGTGATGAAGCAAAGTAGCATAAGTATTTCCCTCAGTTTTTGAGAACCAAGGTATCAATCCAGTAGGAGACTACACGCAAGTCCCTCGTACCTACACAGACAAATAAGAACCTCGCAACCAACGCGATAAAGGGGTTGTCAATCCCTTCACGGTCACTTACGAGAGTGAGATCTCATAGAGATAATAACAATAAGATAAATATTTTTGGTATTTTTATGATATAGATTGAAAGTAAATATTGCAAAATAAATGGTAATAGAAATAGCTTGTTGACGGGAGATTAATATAATGGAGAATAGACCCGGGGGCCATAGGTTTCACTAGTGGCTTCTCTCAAGATAGCATAAGTATTACGGTGGGTGAACAAATTACTGTCGAGCAATTGATAGAAAAGTGCATAATTATGAGAATATCTAGACATGATCATGTATATAGGCATCATGTCCGCGTCAAGTAGACCGAAACGATTCTGCATCTACTACTATTACTCCACACATCGACCGCTATCCAGCATGCATCTAGAGTATTAAGTTCATAAGAACAGAGTAATGCATTAGGCAAGATGACATGATGTAGAGGGATAAACTCAAGCAATATGATATAAACCCCATCTTTTTATCCTCGATGGCAACAATACAATATGTGCCTTGCTGCCCTTGCTGTCACTGGGAAAGGACACCGCAAGATTGAACCCAAAGCTAAGCACTTCTCCCATTGCAAGAAAGATCAATCTAGTAGGCCAAACCAAACTGATAATTCGAAGAGACTTGCAAAGATAACCAATCATACATAAAAGATTTCAGAGAAGAATCAAATATTGTTCATAGATAAACTGGATCATAAACCACAATTCATCGGATCTTGATAAACACATCGCAAAAAGAGTTACATCAAATAGATCTCCAAGAAGATCAAGGAGAACATTGTATTGAGATCCAAAGAGAGAGAAGAAGCCATCTAGCTAATAACTATGGACCCAAAGGTCTGAGGTAAACTACTCACACATCATCGGAGGGGCCATGGAGTTGATGTAGAGCCCCTCCGTGATCGATTCCCCCTCCAGTGGAGCTCCGGAAAAGGCCCCAAGATGGGATCTCTTGGGTACAGAAGGTTGCTGCGGTGGAAATAGGGTTTCGTGGTGCTCCTGGATGTTTTCGGGGTATATGAATATATATAGGAGGAAGAAGTAGGTCGGTGGAGCCACGAGGGGCCCACGAGGGGGGAGGGCGCGCCCCCTACCTTGTGGCCTCCTCGTTGGTTGCTTGACGTCCACTCCAAGTTCCCTAGATCACGTTTGTTCCAAAAATAACTCTCCCGAAGGTTTTATTCCGTTTGGATTCCGTTTGATATTCCTTTTCTGCGAAACACTGAAATAGGCAAAAAAACAGCAATTTGCACTGGGCCTTGGGTTAGTAGGTTAGTCCCAAAAATAATATAAAAATGTATAAATAAGCCCATTAACATCCAAAACAGATAATATAATAGCATGGAACGATCAAAAATTATAGATACATTGGAGATGTATCAAAGGTGGCGAGGCAACTATAACCGCAATGTCAGCTCTTGCTGCAGTGGGTCAGTACCTGTCCACTAACAGTGCCAAAAGCACGTTCCTGCGTAATACTGGGTTGGTTGTTAAGGCAATCTCGTCCAAACTGCCTCATGATAAAGATATGCAAGCTCAAAATAATGTTATATCTGCGCTCCAGACACAAGTCAATTCCCTAACAGAGACCCTTTGTGAAACAAGGACGGACATTGTTCGATGTCGTCAAGATATGCATGGTTTTGAAACCAGACTATCAGACATTTGCTATGTTGTTCATGAGCCTAGGAGAAATGAAGGCGAAGGTTATGGTGCTCCATCGGACAATACAGCATGAAAACGTAACAGTCAGATCAAATGAACTAAGCTTCTAAACTTCTGGTGGTGCATTTATCTGCCAGGATGTTAACTTTTATGTCAACCTTCCTTTTATTTTATAGTTGTAATTTGTTTTGTTGAGATACAAAATTTGTTCTTAACGTGCAGCCATCGGCTGAAGAAAACAGCAAGCCATTTTTGTATAGTGTAGGGTGTTTCCTATATTTGCACTGGTGGCGATCTTTGATGCCCACTGGATGTAATCTGTGCAACCGCCTTAATAGCCTAGCATTAGTTTCGGGCTTATTTATTTCCTAGTCTTCTTTTTCCCTGGTTTTTCTAGTGGCCGCAACAACCATGGGCCATATACGGACCGTGGTAACCTTGACCCTGCTATGGGCCGTAGAATCCATGGGCCTCCTATGGACCGCCGATAATTGGGCCTCCAACAGGGTCGTAGAATCGGTGGGCCTCGGGCCGTCGGATAAATGGGTCTACATGGGCCGTAAACGGGCGTAATTGGTATCGGCCCAGCACGGTAATGGGCCGTTAGCAGGCCGAAGGACAACAAAGGCTTAATTCTGTCACAGGCATAACGGGTCATTAATGGGCCAGAATATAGGATGGGCTAGAAACGGCGCAATGGGTTAATGGGCCAGAAATGGGTCGACTCTTGCCATGGGCCGAATTTGGCCCATTGGGGGAACATGCCAGTAATGGGCTGGAAGTAATCGAGGGCCGGAAAGGAGCCCAAGAACGTATGGGCCGTCAGTAGGCTGAAAGCTAACACGGGCTGGAAATGGCCCATGTGAATCATGGGCCATTAACGGGTACAAAGAAATTTACTGTTCATTATGGGATAGAGTCACCGTGGGCCTCTAAAGGGCCTAAAGATACGAAGGCCTCATATGGGCCGAAAGACGTTGTGGGCCATACATGGGTCGAAAGTGAAACGAGCTAGTGTTATATTCGACGGTCCACATGACGTTATTGGGCCGATTTCGGGTAGGCCATAACAGGTCGTGAGTTACCGGGCCGTAAAATGGGCTATTTGCGAAGAGACGTTAACAAGCTTTTCATGGGCCAGCCCGCTAACTTTTGACCAAGTCAAACCGGCCGGCCTTTGTAAGCTAAATGGGCCAGTGGTGGGCCGTCGCACGTGTCGACATATCATAGGCGCCTATCTGACCCACTAACGAGCTGACACGTGTTTCCTCCGGCCAATTAGAATTTTACACGTGGAAATTTCCCATTGGTCCGGGCTGTTAACGGGTTATCGAATCCAAAACCGGAACCGATAGCTTAGCAGCGACCCGTTACAATGGATGCCACGTGTCAGTCACCCTTGACAAAAGCACTTCTGTGACGCGCGATTTATCATCATGGAAGTGGACACTTCCGTGATGATAATTTTGGTAATGTCATGGAACACTTCTATGACAGCACAGGTATGACTATCTTGATTCTGTCATAAAATCGTCATGGATGTACATGCATGACAGAAAACGTGACCTACTATGACAAACACGTATCATCACGGAAGTGTATTTTTTTGTAGTGTTACATGTGGAGGTGCAAGCCATTATGGGCTCTGGCTTGGTCGACCCTAGGCGTGAATCTGGACGGACGGTGCCAACAGATGTAGAAGAGCGGTAGGACATGGATGGGCACCGGCAGTGGCCCAGAGGATCTCTATGAAAGACCTTGTTTCGTTCGTCCCGTCTTCAAACAGCAGGCAGTGCGAGGACATAAAGGAGGGAACGATTCTTGCGGGTAAAGTGCACAAGATCTGCAGAGTGAAATCTAATCGATTAGCCATGTCACCGGTTACAGACAACTGAGCCTCTGGAATTGGAGTATTTCTGAAATCTCAACACCAAACATAATAAATTGATGGGTTATGATGATTTCGGGTATGAGACACTGGTTGGCGGAACCATCTCATTAACAACCAACATTTTGTAGTAACTGCAAACAAGTCCTTTTGTTGTAGGGAAAATTGGCTTTTTCACAAAAACTTAACCTTAGAGCCCCACAGCCAAATTGTATATAGTATTAGCGTTGTTATTATTGTCTTTCTCTATGACTTGCCGGCATATTCAAAATGCTGACCTACACGGCTACAACGTCTCATGTTGCAGAGGAGTTTTCCGATCAGGAGTGAGGCTACGATCCACGCCCGGTGATTGCCCTATGGAGTCGGATGGACTCGCTTATCGTCTACATTTCCGCAGCATTTAATTTTTCCTCATGAGTCGGCCTTCGACCGAATTTATTCTATTGTAATAAAGACTATATGAGAATCATGTAATAAATCAGGTGTGATTGAACTTTGAAATTTTCATCAATGCACTGTGTGTGCCGGCATGATCTTGGGATGGTACCGATACACGGAGACTTGGCCGATTTCAGGCCGGGTCACTACATTCTCATATAGATGATGCTCCATAAAACAAGAACTTTCAGCACTTAATTGGAACTTTTGATAGCAGCCGGGTAGTGGATCAGTTGGAACTTTTGCCCTCTCACAGCTTAAGGATGAGGTATGTGCCCCCCCCCCATCTGGTTACTTGCCTGTACAATTAACCACATAGGATTCTGTATAATTTTTAACCCATTTGTATGAAGAGATGGAGTTGACGCTGGTGGTGTGAGATAGACAATGCCTTTTGGTGCTAGTTTTCTAAAGAAGATTCAGGTTTGTCCTCATGCTGCCATTGTTGTTGCACCCATAATGCAAGCGCAGCTGCTGCCATAATTTTGGTCTGCAAACACCACAACTCAGTAAACGAAAACATGGGAGGTTTTTGGCAACATTGGCCCATGAAGAGGACGCAAACATCACAGCTTGACCGCAGCGGCAAATAGGAATAGGGGATGCAGACACTGAAGATTTTGATGATTTTTTAGGTTTAAGAGGAATCAGTTGTTGATTAATAAAAAGGTAGAGTTAATCTAACAATAATGGGTAATTTTCTTGCTTGATGTTTTAAATTCATGTGTATTCATTACTTAGTGTCAGATGTTTCTTATGTCTTGTATAAAGATCAGTAGTTTAAGCTTATCAAGGTTTACTATAGTAGACGACGTATATTGTATTTGTAAATTTACACTGAGAATTGTAGGTCAAGTAGTATACTACATTATGTTTGCATGAATTTCGGTTAGTGGGACTTTGTTACATCATTAGACCCTCAACATGATGATAAATATATGACTTCTAACTAGAAGAAACAAAAACAAATCCTAAGATTACACGTACGTGTGCATTTACTAGTTAACAATCAAGTGGGAGATAATGGCAGGACTCTGATTTTGCAGAAAATCTAGAGATGCTTTTTTTCGAGTTTGTTGATTAACTATGTTTTGGGAATAAATCTAGGAGTTGGTTCAGACTCATACTAAGGCAAAAGATGGACGTATTGACATGTTGCACTAGAGGAACAACGACCTTGGGGGAGCAGGTGATGGTCGAAGGAAGGGCATATAGTGCCACATCTTACCAGGTTGCAGCCGCCGGCGCCGCTGCTATCGTTGTGGAGATCGAGGTCACCTTCGCCGCTGCCGCCTAAATCGTACCAGACGAGTGTGATATCTGGGACAGAACGATCGGGGTTTTGGCTGCCTCTCACATAGATCAACACAAGGGTTTGTTGGTCATTTTGCCGTGGCCCGTCTCGTCAAGGGCAAATCCTCAAGATTACAGCAAATGCATGGCAAATCCTTTTATAGGGTAAACGGGGGCAAATCCTCAAAGTGTAATTAAAGGCGTGGCAAATCCTCAAATTTCCCCAAAAAAAATACAGATAACAAAAATCTAGAACAAATCACAAAAATCTGGAGCAAACCTGCAGAGACGCTGGTGGTCTCAAATTTCATTTCTTTGTTAGGCGTCTCTATTTATTTATTCATTTAAAGGGAAAGGTTGCTCCATTTGTTTTTGAACAGTTTTGTAAGTGAGTGCTAAATGAATAACCTCATGTGCATAAAAGGCTACGAAGCACCGATACGTCAAGATTAGCTGTATCGGCGTACTGTACGTGGCCGATACTTTGATACGCCTGATACGGCTTCGATACAGGTATCGCTGAAGTATCCCGATTTTTGATTTAAAAAGAAAAGAAAATAAACACGATACGGTGGCGACACGCTGTGGACATGGCCGGGATACGGCAAGCACGTCGCCGGCAGCCTTGAGCCCAATAGAAGCCCACAAGCCTAACCTAACATCAGCTCTCTCCTTTCTGTTCGACCATGAAGGATTGGATCTGGCGACAGCAGGCAGTGCGCCGGCCGCCGCCGCCGCCTGCAGTAGCTCGTTGCCGCCGCCGCCTTGAATCGCCTCTCCACCCTGCCGGCTCGCCTTGCCGCCGCATGGAGTGACTTGAGTCTTCTCTGTCGCCGCCGCATGTCGCCAGCAACAACAAGGTATGATTGCGTCGCGTCCGTGCTTAGCTGCTTGTCGTGTCCTGTATCCTATGCGCTTGGCTGCAACCAATGGGCTAGTATTTTTATCTCATCTCACACATTGTATTATGTTTTGCCTTTATTACATGTCATTTTATTAATTATTTATATATACTTGCCATATCGCCGTATTGATGTTTCTAGAAATTGCCGTATCCCGTATCGTGCTTCATAGATAAAAAGCACTTGGAGATGACTAGGTCAAGACAAACCCACAGTTTGACGACAGGAGAAAAAAAAAACAGGGCAGTCATGAAGTGAAAGGATCTGTACAAGACGTCACACAATTAGTTTCAGAAAGTGAACACTTCTAAGTTGATTACAATCACTTCAAGACAGAAGCCAATAACACCAACCATGCATGCCAGTGACCATACCAGTTACGCAAGTATGTTCGGATCAATCTACAGTACTCACTAGATAGACAGATAAGAGATATAATAACATGATAGCCAAACTGCAGAGGTCATAATTGAACTTAAAACAAGCTGGGCCATCTTTGGTTCTCATTGTTCCATCTTGTCTTCACTGGCTTCCCTTGGTAACAGCCTGTGCTTCTACCCCTTCGCCACCAAAAGCAACAGCAGTAACCATACAGAAAGCTGCCAACTTGACAACTCCATTGATCACGCCGTCAACCGCACGTCCGATGGATTTCAAGCGCCTGCAGGTAGAACGAGGTAGGTCAAATGAGAATATATGTACCAACTCCTGTCGTACAACATATATCAAGTTTGATCCTCTACGTACAACATAGTCTTATCTGCCTGTTCCTTCTCCAACTTATCTAACGTTGCACCCAGCTTCGCCCTCGCCAGCTTATACTGAGCGTCCACTTCAGACGGCTCCAGTTCCTTCGGGATCTTGCCAGCATGCTGGATTTATACACACTTTGCATCATCAATCATTAAGTACAAGCGCTGACTGTGGCTGGTAAATAATTAAGAAGGATAATGTCTTGTCTGTCAGTTAAGAAAGCATGGTGCACGTGTAGCTACTAGTCACAGAATCACACTTGCCCGATTTGGACAAATGATGTCACAGAATCATACTAGCTAGGATGTGCATGAAGCAGAAGAAGATGCGAAACCACAGCAACATCCATCTTTATGTGATGCAATTAATTACTACCTCCGTCCGAAACTATTTGTCGCTCAAATGAATGTATCTAGATGTATTTAAATGTTAGATACATCCATTTGAGCGACAAGTAATAACGGAGTATTTGCTAAAGGGGTGAGTAAAAAGTCATGCTCCGATCAACCAGGAAAATAAGGTTGCTTAGTGATATGATTCCAATGTAGTCCTGTTGCTAGTTCGTCAGGCGTCAGGTTAGACTAGTATGACCATGATAAGCAAGTAATTTTGCTCATTTTTTATGGTAGGTAATACAAGAGACACATGTGTGTTGCTGTTTCAATTGCACATAATTCAATTATCACAGGCTACATCGATCCTTGATGTCGTGAGAACATAAATCATGTTGGGCTAGTGGATCAATTGGCAGTGTGAGCGTGTGTGCTTTGGAAACAAACTATTGACTAGTACAGAAATATAAGACCGTTTATATCACTAATATAGTGATCTAAACGATCTTATACTCTGTATTTCTTTACAGAGGGAGTACTAACTAGTAAGTGAAGCAAGAAGAAGAGGAGATGGTTCAAGATATCAAAACATCAGCAACACAACATCAATCGATCTTATGCATAAAAATTCATGATCAGATCAACCGATAAGGTTGCCTAATGATATGATTAGCATGCAGTACCTCCTGTTGCTACAAGCAGCACTAGGTCAGGATGTATAGGTTCAGGTCAGGTTAAAACAAGTACTGGTATACATGATGACGCTAAGTAAGTAACTTTGCTCTTGTTTCTAGTAGTAGCCAATACAAGAGACACACGCATGCTGCTGTTTCGATTGCAAAGAATTCGATTATGGCTGGCTACATCGTGGATGACGTGAGATAGATCATGTGAAAAAATATGCAAATTTTGGTTCAGATACCTTGGTGGAGAGCTGGCGGGAGCGCATGAACCTGCTTGGCACGAGCCGGCGTCCCTCCTCCGCGACCGCCGCCTGCGTTCGCTGGAGCAGTGAGCCACCGAGGCTCCTCGCCGCGCACCGAACCGCCGCCATCGTCGCCGTCCTGCGAACAATTGGTTATGCATTAGGATAAAAAGTCCGTCACGAATCACCACCGCCGGCCGCTACCCCCACCCCCACCCCACACACAAACCATCGATTGGATTGCAGACTGGAAATTTCGCTGGGATTTGGTGAGCGTACCTTGCGGGTCTGGGCACTCCTTATTCCTCGCGCGGTTAGGGTTCGTCGTTCGCCTCCACCGAGAAGAAGGGGAAATTGGGTGGGGAGAGCGGTTTTTAGCGCTGTCCGGGAGGTGCGGTGCGGTGCGGTGCGCCAACATATAATCTTGCGAGCAGGCCCGGCCCAGTGCAGCTCTTGATCTTGGACTTTTTCGGCCCAACTGTGGAGATTTCGGTAGGTTCCTTTTTTCCGAAAATCCATCTCTGCACGCGAGCTCATCTGCATGCGGACCTGATACTGAATACTTCCCTCTAGTTAGGGTTTCGCCGAGTTCTCCCGGGGCGATCTTCGCCGCCGTCGAGCTTTTTTCCCTACCACCGATCAAACCCCGTTCTCGACGCGGCAAGGAGGGGGCGGCCTCCCAGGGTTGTCGTCTCGCCAGTGGCAAGGAAGGGGGCGGCGGAAACTAGGGTTCCCCATCAAGTTACCCGATTTGTTCTTCGGGTGAGAGTATTCATGGAGAATTCCGGAGTTAGTTCCTCCGGGATCAGTGATGTCGAGCAGTTGATGAAGGAGTTGGGATTGAAGGAGGAGGACTTGGACGACGTGGTCTTCGATGAGCAACCTATGCCGCCGGAGGGGCCAAGATGGGTAGCCCTAGCTAGGTTTAACACCTTCAAAACCTACAGCCAGACTTGGTTTTTCAGAAACATGAGATCGGCATGGGATATTGCGCAGGAGGCCGGGTTCAAGCCTCTGGAGGACAACTTGTATACGGTCACATTCACTTGCTTAGGTGATTGGGAGAGAGTTATGAATGACGGCCCATGGAATTTCAGGGGAGATGCGGTGATTCTGCTGCCATATGATGGGATAACGAAGCCGTCCACTATGAAACTTGAGACAATCAACATATGGATCCAAATCCATGATGTACCAGAGTTGTATGCCCATCTAGTGGCTCCTTTGGCAGCAAAAGTGGGAGAGGTTCTCTTCTCTGAACCTAACTCACATGACTTTGTCGGCAACTTCCAGCGAGTGTGGGTTAGAATCAACGTCAACAACCCTCTAAAGAATGCGGTCTCTATGATTAGGGAGGGGAAGAGACAGATATACAGAGTCAAGTACGAGAGGCTTCCCGACTGGTGTGCTGTATGTGGTATGCTTGGTCACCAGTTTAAGGAACACGGCAGTGGCGTTCACCCTCCGTCAGCCCTTGTGTTCAAGGATCTCCGAGCTAACTGGGTCATGCGCAATGGAAGGGGCCCGGGAGAAGGCCGTAGCCAGCGAGGTGGCCGCAGAGGTGGCCGTGTTGGGGGGCGCTCAAGTGGCCGATGTGAGGAGGGCAGAGATGTTATGATAGAGAGACAGGTGCACGGAACAGCCCAGGATTATGACCCAAGCAAGGCGGCTAGCGACGCAGAGATGGAGGACTGGAGTAGGAAGAGGAACGCGGGAGCCGAGCTGGGAACCAAACACCCCATGCCTCGCCAGAATTCAGAAACGGCACATGCAGATGCTAACTCACTTGCGATTGTGCCTGCGGGTATAACAGCAGTCAGCCCCCCACCACATAGGGACCTGAAGAGAACCAAGAAGGCGGGAGAAGACTCAGACGTGTCAGCATCAACTGTGAAGAATTTGGCGGGCTCCTTCGAGGAGCACCGCCGGGTCCAATGAGTGTTCTATGTTGGAACTGTCGGGGCGTGGGTAAAGCTGCGACAGTTCGAGAGGTTCGCGAGTTTGTGAACAAATTTACCCCTACCCTCTTATGTATCGTCGAAACTCAGATAGAAGGCTCGAGGGTAGAATCACTAGCTGGCACTTTTGGTTATGACAATAGTTTTGCAATTGACAGTCGAGGTAGAAGTGGAGGTATTGGTATTTTTTGGAACAATGAAATAAAAGTTGAAATTCTTGGTTATTCGGATTACCATATAGATTGCTCTATTGTGGAGGAGGGGCCTGATCCTTGGAGATCCACAGTAGTGTATGGCGAAGCACAAACCCACTTACGTTACAAAACGTGGGACACCCTGAAAAACATTAGCTCTTCATGCAACCTCCCCTAGCTTTGCCTTGGTGATTTCAATGAAGTTTTGCGTCCCGAGGAGCATGAGGGAGTGGGACAACGGAGCAACGCACAGATACAGAGTTTTCGGGAGGTAGTAGACGTGTGCGTGTTCCTGGACATAGGCTATAATGGCCGTTTTTGGACTTTTGAAAAGAAGGTAAGGGGAGGATCCTACACTAGGGTCCGACTGGATCGCGCGCTGGTCAGTGGTGATTGGCGAGCAAGATTTCCATTAGCAGATTTGACACACTTGACGACGGCGACTTCTGATCACTGTCCAATTTTAATGCGCCTGAATAGATATCAGCAAAGCAGTTGGCAGCAGAAACCCTTCAGGTATGAAGTCATGTGGGAAGGGCATGAAACCTTGAGCAATACTATTACATCTGCATGGACGGGAGGCGGAGTTAGTAATGGAGCAGAAGGCTTACGAGCTAAGCTACAGGCGATATCACTTGATTTGGGGCGCTGGAATAATGAGACCTTTGGTAATGTGCGGAAAGAAATTAAAAGGTTAAAAGGGGAGTTGGAGAAACTTCGGGCGGACCCATGCAGAACTGCACCTTCTCATGCTGAGCTGAAGATTAATGAAAATCTAGTAGAGCTTTATCATCGGGAGGAAATCTTATGGAGGCAGCGGTCCAGGGTTGAGTGGCTCACGGCGGGTGACAGGAACACGAAGTTCTTTCACTTGAGAGCAAGCATTAGGAGGAAGAAAAATATGATTAAGGCCCTGCAAAACTCTCTGGGGACTCTGACTGATGACCCGGAGGAACTCAAAGCAATGGTACATGATTTTTATAAATCTCTTTATACTTCGGAGGGAGTTAGCAACATGGAAACCGTTCTCAATTGTGTACCAACTAAGGTCTCAGCAGAGATGAACGATCTTCTCGTTGCACCATATAGGGAGGATGAAGTTAAGACAGCCCTCTTTCAGATGTTTCCAACCAAAGCGCCCGACCCCGATGGTTTTCCAGCTCATTTCTATCAACATCATTGGGAGTTATGTGGCGCTGAGGTGACGGAGGTTGTGCTAAGGATAATTCGGGGAGAGGAGAGTGCAGAAAGTATTAATGATACTGTTTTGGTTCTCATCCCTAAGGTAATGAATCCATCTGTGCTAACTCAATTCCGGCCGATTAGCTTATGCAATGTGTTATACAAGATCGCGTCCAAGGTGATTGCAAACAGGTTGAAGCTGGTTCTCCCAGAGATTATTTCAGAGGAGCAGTCGGCCTTTGTGCCTGGAAGACATATTACAGATAACATCATCAGTGCTTATGAGTGTCTCCACTTTATGAAGCGCAGCAAAGCCAAGGTTAATAGTTTTTGTGCCCTAAAGCTCGATATGATGAAAGCATACAACAGACTAGAGTGGGACTACTTGCAGGCGATAATGATCAAGCTGGGTTTCGCTCCAGCATGGGTACAAATCATTATGAACATGGTGCGGTCAGTATCGTTCTCAGTACTTTTTAATGGTGAGAGACTTGACACCTTTTATCCGTCCAGAGGAATTCGGCAGGGAGATCTGATATCCCCATACCTCTTTTTAATCGCACCAGAGGGCCTTTCGTGCCTACTGAAATCCAGTTCTTCGTCGTCTCAGCTAGAAGGGATCAAGGTGGCTCCCACGGCGCCCATCGTGAACCATCTCCTTTTCGCTGATGATAGTCTGCTGATGTTTAAATCGAGTGTTGAAGGGGGCTTGTTGCAGTATCAAACCTGTTGGACCGCTACTGTTTGGCTTTAGGACAACGCATAAATCACGAGAAATCATCTATCTTCTTAAGTAGAGGCTGTCCGCGGGGTATGAGAGAAAGCATCAAAACCACTTTGGATGTCCAGAATGAATCCCTCAGCGACAGGTATTTGGGGATGCCTACGGATGTTGGGCACTCAAAGAATGGCACTTTCAGATACTTGAGAGACCGAGTATGGGAAAAGATCACAGGCTGGATGGAAAAAATATTGTCAGCTGCGAGAAAGGAAGTGCTTATCAAGTCAGTTGCGTAGTCGATACCGGTGTTTTCTATGTCGTGTTTCCGCCTGCCAAGGGGTTTATGTGAGAGTGTCACTTCCTTAATCAGGCAGTTTTGGTGGGGGACTAAGCAAGGGAAGTGTAAGCCAAGCTGGGTATCCTGGGACGAGATGATGAAGCCTAAACATCTTGGTGGCCTTGGCTTTAGGGACTTGGAAATTTTTAACTTGGCACTACTGTCCAAACAGGCATGGCTTCTCCGCCAACACCCTACATCCTTGAGCGCACGCATTCTCAAGAGTGTTTATTTCCCGGATGTATCTTTGTTTGAAGCAGAGTTGGGCCACCATCCATCACAGATCTGGCGGGATATTCTGGACGGGAGAGACATTATGGTGCAAGGACTAGTAAGGAGAATTGGCAACGGTGAAACTACCGACATATGGTTTGACAATTGGCTACCTCGCTCACTTATAAAGAGACCGATCACATCTCTTATCCAACATCCTCCACAGAGAGTTTCAGAACTAATTAACCACACTACATCCTCGTGGAACGAACAGCTAGTTCGGTCAACCTTTATACCAATTGATGCGGAGGCAATTTTGCAGATCCCTCTTTGCACCAGACAGATTGGCGACTTTTGGGCATGGAGCGAAGATAGGCGGGGGATATTCTTGGTGAGAACCGCCTATAGGATGATTCAGCAGAGGAAATTAAGTCGTGAAGCTTGGTTATATGAACAAGATGGGTCTTCTCACACACACGCAGATGGCGATGGTTGGACAAAACATTGGGGAATCAAGGTACCATCGAAGCTCAAGGTCTTCCTGTGGAGATTTGCTAGGCGTACCACTCCGACGACTGCACTTTTGCATCACCAAAACATGGTGGATTCGGCCGCGTGTTGCCTATGCGGAGCCGAAGAAACTTGGAGACACGCGCTGTTAAACTACACTGTTTCTTGAAGCACATGGGCGCTGTCTTCTGAACATATAATTGATGTGCTGAACAGAAATGAGGAACTAGATCCGAAGAGGTGGCTTTTCTTCATGCGAGAGGCGCTATCTCATAATGAGTTTACAAACTTTGTGGTCACTCTGTAGGCACTGTGGGGAGCATGCCGCAAGGCTATTTATGAGCATATCTATCAAAGCCCGTCTTCTGTTCAAGCATTTGTACACTCATACGTGAATGAACTCAACGCACTGCAGTCCATCAAATTGACGCAGAGTGCAAGACCTGCGCCACGATGATCAGGTTGGATCGCTCCACCTGGAGGGCTAGCAGAGTTTAATGTTGATGCTGCAGTGGGGAGAGGAAGAGGACATGGAGCTGTAGCAGCGATTTCTAGAGATCCAAGCAGACACTTCTTGGGAGCCTCGGCAGTGGTCTTCAGAGGTATATCAGAACCTGCGACTCTTGAATGCATGGCGATCAGGGAGGCTCTAGCTCTAGCTGATGATTTGAACGTGGCAAACATCTAGGTGGCCTACGATGCGAAGGTGGTGGTACAAGATATCCAGGAGAAGAATCCAACAGAGTATGGTGCGATCATACATGAAATAATAGAGCATACACTATCTTTCCAAGTCTGTAATATTTCTCACGAATTTAGGAGCTCGAATATCGAGGCTCACAAGCTCGCGAAGCATGCATTATCCCTTCCGGCTGGCCGACATGTTTGGTTGGGACAGTCGGACGGTCTCTCTTTCGTCCTTGTAAACATTGTGACGTCGGAATAAAAAGCTTCGGAGTTTGTCTCAAAAAAAATCTGCGTGTGGACGGAAAAAAATCAAAACAAATACTAGAAAGAATAAAAAACCAAAAAATGGTGAGGTATACAATTTGATGCATGAGATCTGCTCCAATTTTCAAATCATTTGGACATCTGAGGAGCTCTCAGCATAAAACACAAATTGAGGGTCTGTGAAAAAGTTTATTGTTCATGTATTGTTTTGGCCTGATTTGTCTTTTTCTGATAGCTGCTCATATGTCTAAATGAGTTGAAATTTGGAGCGGGACTCACGCATCAAATTTTCTAACGCACAATAAACATGAAACACCCTACTCTCTTTTTCTTTCTTCTTTCAACTCTTTTCCCTCTTTTTCCCCCTTTGGCGGAACTACATTTTGGAAAGACACACATAGGCATCTATTACTTAGCATTGAAATAATTCCATGAGCAAACAATTATTCAATCATTTTAGTGAAAACCATGGCTATTGCAATGCCATCATACAAGTGGTTGTTGTGGCTAGCCCTGGGAGTTTGGTTACCGAACCGAGAAACCAAACCGAAATTAACTGAATCGTAACCACACAGCTGGTTAGTCTGGTTCTTGCTAGTATGTTTAAGTGTTACTTTTAGATATAAAATATATCATTGATGGTGTGTGTTGTTGCACCCATCTATTTGTGCACTTCAATGTTATGGATTGGTAGTAATATGTCTTTAGATTTAGTGTATTTTAAAATTAGCATGAACTCATATGTATATAGTGTATTAGTAATTTTTTGAGCTGATTTAGTCCATTGTACATGGTGTGGGTAGATTAGCTGAGTTACATAAAACACGTCTCGGCCTGAAGGTAAACTTTTGGTTTCCAATTAAAGCATATTCCCTCTTGATGTCTACTACACAACCTTCTTCTTGTAGACGTTGTTGGGCCTCCAAGTGCAGAGGTTTGTAGGACAGTAGCAAATTTCTCTCAAGTGGATTGCCTATGGTTTATCAATCCGTGGGAGGCATAGGATGAAGATGGTCTCTCTCAAACAACCCTGCAAGCAAATAGCAAAGAGTTTCTTGTGTCCCCAACACACCGAATACAATGGTAAATTGTATTGGTGCACTAGTTCGGCGAAGAGATGGTGATGCAAGTGCAATATGGATGGTAGATATAGGTTTTTGTAATCTGAAAAATATAAAATTAGCAAGGTAAGTAATGATAAAAGTGAGCACAAACGGTATTGCAATGCGTTGAAACAAGGCCTAGGGTTCATACTTTCACTAGTGAAAATTCTCTCAACAATAATAACATAGTTGGATCATATAACAATCCCTCAACATGCAACAAAGAGTCACTCCAAAGTCACTAATAGCGGGGAACAAACGAAGAGATTATTGTAGGGTATGAAACCACCTCAAAGTTATTCTTTCTGATCGATCTATTCAAGAGTCCGTAGTAAAATAACACGAAGCTATTCTTTTCGTTCGATCTATCCTAGAGTTCGTACTAGAATAACACCTTAAGACACAAATCAACCAAAACCCTAATGTCACCTAGATAATCCAATGTCACCTCAAGTATCCGTGGGTATGATTACACGATATGCATCACACAATCTCAGATTCATCTATTCAACCAACACAAAGAACTTCAAAGAGTGCCCCAAAGTTTATACTGGAGAGTCAAGACGAAAACGTGTGCCAACCCCTATGCATAAGTTCACGAGGTCACGGAACTCACAAGTTGATCACCAAAACATACATCAAGTGGATCACGTGAATATCCCATTGTCACCACAGATAAGCACATGCAAGACATACATCAAGTGTTCTCAAATCCTTAAAGACTCAATTCGATAAGATAACTTCAAAGGGAAAACTCAATCCATTACAAGAGAGTAGAGGGGGAGAAACATCATAAGATCCAACTATAATAGGAAAGCTCGCGATACATCAAGATCATGCCGAATCAAGAACACGAGAGAGAGAGAGAGAGAGATCAAACACATAGCTACTCGTACATACCCTCAGCCCCGAGGGTGAACTACTCCCTCCTCGTCATGGAGAGCGCCGTGATGATGAAGATGGCCACCGGAGAGGGATTCCCCCCTCCGGCAGGGTGCCGAAACGGGTCTAGATTGGTTTTCGGTAGCTATAGAGTCTTGCGGCGGTGGAACTCCGGATCTAGGTTATTTTATGGAGGTTTCAATATTTATAGGAATTTTTGGCATCGGGAACAAGTCAGGGGGGTCCCCGAATCGTCCACGAGATAGGGCGGCGTGCCCGGGGGGTAGGGCGCGCCCCCACCCTCGTGGATTACCTGGGACTCTTCTGGCCCAACTCTTTTACTCCGGGGGCTTCTTTTGGTCCATAAAAAATCATCAAAAATTGGCACGTCAATTGGACTCCGTTTGGTATTCCTTTTCTGTAAAACTCAAAAACAAGGAAAAAACAGAAACTGGCACTGGGCTCTAGGTTAATAGGTTAGTCCCAAAAATCATATAAAATAGCATATAAATGCATATAAAACATCCAAGATGGATAATATAATAGCATGGAACAATCAAAAATTATAGATACGTTGGAGACGTATCATCTCTCCACCAAGTTTCAGTGATACCAAAAGACACAGTGGCTGGTTAAATAATCTCTAAGATCAGTTTGGCATATCATCTTTCCTCTGTCCATAAAACACAAAAAATAAAAATATGTGCTTTGAGATTTTTCCTCCCTGCACACTATTCACTAACTAAGTAGATATATGAATGAGAGTGATGCTATCTCGCCATGAACTCGAAATCAGCAAGTTTATTGCATGCAGGATAAAACCTCAAGATGTATGGCCAAGGCTTAACTCGTCAAGAATGCAGGAGTTATCATGAGGGGGAACACTGGCAACAATGTTTAACACCAATTGGAATCAAATATCTCCTCAGTATCCTTCTCCCTAAAGAAAAAAATTCTGCTCGGTATCCTTCAATAGCAAGGTGACGTCCCTAGTACAAAGGACACAAAGAAGATTGAATTCGAAAATGAAATAAAATTAAACTAACCGGCTCAAACTCTAACCAAATATAAGTTCCTCCACTGAAGGAAGATGAACAATCCTCTGTAGTGCAACCCGATCGATTCCTTGAACAATCCCTTCATCATATGACTGGTGCTTGGGATGGGCTTCGTTCTACAGATTGTGATGACGCGCCTAGATGGGCGAGAGGTCTGGACATTGCTGGAACTGGAGGCGTCGCCTGCTACCTCTTGAGCACTTGCGTTGGTTTTCCCTTGAAGAGGAAAGGGTGGTGCAGCAAAGTAGCGTAAGTATTTCGCTCAGTTTTTAGAACCAAGGTATCAATCCAGTAGGAGGCTACGCGCGAGTCCCTCGCACCTACACAAAACAAATAAATCCTCTCAACCAACGCGATAAGGGGTTGTCAATCCCTACACGGTCACTTACGAGAGTGATATCTAGTAGATATGATAAGATAATATTTTTGGTATTTTTCTGATAAAGATGCAAAGTAAAATAAAAGCAATAAATAACTATTGGAAGATTAATATGATGAAGATAGACCCGGGGGCCATAGGTTTCACTAGTGGCTTCTCTCAAGAGCATAAGTATTTTACGATGGGTGAACAAATTACCGTTGAGCAATTGACAGAATTGGGTATAGTTATGAGAATATCTAGGTATGATCATGTATATAGGCATCAGGTCCAAGACAAGTAGACCGACTCCTGCCTGCATCTACTACTATTAATCCACACATCGACTGCTATCCAGCATGCATCTAGAGTATTAAGTTCATAAGAACAGAGTAACGCTTTAAGCAAGATGACATGATGTAGAGGGATAAACTCATGCAATATGATGAAAACCCCATCTTGTTATCCTCGATGGCAACAATACAATACGTGCCTTGCTGCCCCTACTGTCACTGGGAAAGGACACCGCAAGATTGAACCCAAAGCTAAGCACTTCTCCCACTGCAAGAAAGATCAATCTAGTAGGCCAAACCAAACTGATAATTCGAAGAGACTTGCAAAGATAACCAATCATGCATAAAAGAATTCAGAGAAGATTCAAATAGTGTTCATAGATAAACTTGATCATAAACCCACAATTCATCGGTGATACGTCTCCAACGTATCTATAATTTTTGATTGCTCCATGCTATATTATCTTCTGTTTTGGACATTATTGGGCTTTATTATCCACTTTTATATTATATTTGGGACTAATCTATTAACCGGAGGCCCAGCCCAGAATTGTTGTTTTTGCCTATTTTAGGGTTTTCAAGAAAAGGAATATCAAACGGAGTCCAAACGGAATGAAACCTTCGGGAACGTGATTTTTGGAACGAACAAGATCCAGGAGACTTGGACCCTACGTCAAGCAACCAACAGGGAGGCCACGAGGTAGGGGGCGCTCCTACCCCCCCCCCCAGGCGCGCCCTCCACCCTCATGGGCCCCCTGTTTCTCCACCAACGTACTTCTTCCTCCTATATATACCTATGTCGGTGTCAAAACCGGCGGATCTCGGGTAGGGGGTCCCGAACTATGCGTCTAAGGCGGATGGTAATAGGAAGCAGGGGACACGATGCTTTACCCAGGTTCGGGCCCTCTTGATGGAGGTAATACCCTACATCCTGCTTGATTGTTCTTGATTATATGAGTATTAGAAGAGTTGATCTACCACGAGATCGTTGAGGCTAAACCCTAGAAGCTAGCCTATGGTATGATTGTATGTTGTCCTATAGACTAAACCCTCCGGTTCATATAGACACTAGAGGGGGCTAGGGTTACACAAGGTTGGTTACAAGGGAGGAGATCTACATATCCGTATTGCCTAGTTTGCCTTCCACGCCAAGGAGAGTCCCATCTGGACACGGGACGAAGTCTTCAATCTTGTATCTTCATAGTCCAACAGTCCGGCCAAAGGATATAGTCCAGCTGTTCGGAGACCCCCTAATCCAGGACTCCCTCAATAGCCCCTGAACCAGGCTTCAATGATGATGAGTCCGGCGCGCAGTATTGTCTTCGGCATTGCAAGGCGGGTTCTTCTCCAAATACTTCATGGAAGATTTTTGAACACAAGGATAGTGTCCGGTTCTGCAAAACAAGTTCCACACCCCACCGTAGAGAGAATAATATTTCCATAAATCTAATATGCTGACACGTTTTGGCAGCACAACATCACGTCACGGCCCGGTCCTTATCTGAACTGTTTTTCTCAACTAGCACTGCGCATATTGCGAGGCGGTTTTTCTGTCACGTCTTGTCAAAGCAGAGATCATGTCCCCCTTATTACGGGATTCTCATCAATACGAACACGGGTAACCCAACCGCGCCATTACTTACGGCGCTTGGAGAATAAGAGGTTTTACCAGGCGAGGGGGAGGCGCATCGCCTCTTCCGCCCTTATAAAGGGACAAGAATTCACACTCTTCACCCATACCTTCTTCCCCACTCATTACATTCTGCTCAGGCTCCAACGTGCGAGCATTCACCTCCTCCACCCACAAAAGGTCTTCCAAAGATGGCTGGATCCGGAGCAGGAGGCAAATGGATGGCCTCCACCGTCCGAGAGAAGGATATCAAAAAGCTTCGGGAGGCCAGGTATCTGGCCAAGAAAATCGGCCATAGTCTCCCGACGGCGGGACAGATCATCCCCACTCCGGAACCCCACAAGAGGGTTGTATTCCTCCCTCACTTTGTCCGCGGGCTAGGATTTCCCCTTCACCCATTCGTGCACGGTATCATGTACTATTATGGGATCAATCTTCATGATCTGTCCCCTAATTCCTTCCTCAACATCTCGACATTCATTGTCGTGTGTGAGGCTTTTCTCCGTGTTTCGCCACACTTCGGTTTATGGTTGAAGGTCTTTAATGTGAAGCCCAAGGTGGTGAGCGGCGAGCACGCCGAGTGCGGGGGTGCTATGGTGAGCAAGATGCCCAACGTCATATGGCCAACGGGAACCTTTAATGATTATGTCAAGGAGTGGCAACAACAGTGGTTTTATATACATCACTGAGCCAAGCGGTAAGGAACGGGCCGCTTCTCCCGTGTTTCGATCCGGCGCCCCTCTGCGGCTTACGTCCTGGGTCAAGAAAGGACTGGATTGGTCCTTGTCCGACGAACTGTCGGTGCTCCAGACGCGCGTTAAAGATATGGGAGATAAGAACACTGAACTCGTCGACGTAGTCCAGGTGATGTTAGTCCGCCGGATACTGCCTTGTCAACACCGGACTTGCAATCTATGGGAGTTTGATCCGGCCAGGGACCAAACCTTGCGAAGGCTCTTCGGCTCGTCGCATGAGGACATTTGGAAGGTGCTTTTTAAGTCCAGCAAATCATGGCCGGACTCCGCCGAAGACCGCGGGTACCAACTGTCCCGCCCTGCAAGTTCGGTGAGTTTATCAAACTTTTCCATCCACATGACCCAAAGGAAGCAGTTGCCGCGTGTTCATTCAACTTTCCCAGAGCTGGACGAAGAAGGCGGAGCGGATCTATTGTCCGGCCCCGCTGCTCGAAGACCCGGCCATCCCACTTCTGACGAAGATGCTGGTCCCGGCGCCTTACAAGGTGCCGAAGAAGATGGTCGAGAAGGAGGCTAAAAAGATCCAGGGCGGCCTTCGTCGTCGCGGCACTTCAGGCACAATACCCGAAGGCTCTGATGCCCATTCCGCCTTCAAAGAGGACGAAAAGGAGGAGGGAGATGAATCCCCTGCGGAGGGAAGAAGGAAGAGGACGGCCTCCGCATCCTTGGAGGCCGAACTACCCGAAAGAGGAAAAATTCCTCGTCAAGAGGAGTCTCCTGCCGCCGCCGACAGCGGCCCGGCATGGGATCCCAGGGCCCAGCCCCTGGTGAACTCGTGAGTATATAAAATCCGAATACGTTTAAGCATCCGGACTCATCGTGGCTTAGTATTTTAACCTAAGTCATATATTTCTTATAGTCCGGCGAGGTCCCATACCGAACAATCCTCATCGGAGGACCTGCTGAGCTCAAACGCTGTGGAGAGCGGGACGCCCCCGAAGGACCCTTCCCCCAAGCAGGTGCCAAACACCAAGGCCTCGTCCCAAAAGAACCCCGGCCAAGGAGAAAAGGAAAAAACCGTGAAGGCAGTGCCTGGAGGTCTAACCGCAGGGGCTGGAGACGTGGGGAAAAAGATTCTGCCGGCAACCTCTGTCCATCCAGAAGTGTCGGATGCTTTGTTGGTGGCGCTACGAGATGCCTCCATCGTTGATGAACACCGTGCCCTGATGGGCGGAGTGATTGAGAAAATTCAGTCGACCGAGAGTGGACTGAACGAAGCCTGTATCAGTCTTATAAAAGGCTTTGAGGTATGTTTTATGAGTTATCGAAGAGTGTCATAGTATAGATAGTAGCCCCTGATACACTGTTCGGTGAAAGAAAGAACCGGACAGGGGATCGAATTCATGATCTCAGGAAGACTCACTAAATGACATTGATTTCTCTCCTGTTTCAAGCAGATACCTGTAGCGGCTGCTGCCTCTCACACTTCGGAGATCGCCGGACTTAATCAAAGTCTGGAGCGGGCCAGAGAAGAAATTGGCCGATTGCAAATGCAGTTGAGGGATAAACAAGGTATGCCCCAGTATTATGTGCATTTATTGTGAGATAAATGTTCAGTATGAAGTAAGCCGCATAATTTGTGCTAGGAGTTGTGACCGAAGTCGAGGCCCTCAAAAGGGTCATTGCTGAGGCCGAGAAAAGGCGGCCACTGAGCGGGCTCTTCGTGAGAAACACGAAGCCAGAGTTATTAAAGCTGAGCAGGAGCTGCGAGAGGCCGTAAGTAAATGCGAGGCCTTGGAGCAGAGTTTAACGGAGAAAGAGTCCGAACTCACCAAGGCACGCCAAGCCACGAGCGACGCCCAGGGGGAAACCCAAAGCGTGCTGCAGGGGATCCAAGAGGCGAGGAAGACCGCGGCGGGTAAGCTTTTCCCATGCAAAGAAAATATTTGAAGGGAAAACTATGTTTCTGATTGTGAATCCGGACTTCTCAGGTGTATTTGCCGAGCTACCGCACAGTATATCAGATGTCACACACTTCTTACCGAGCCGAAGGGAGGAACACCGCCGATAAGCTTTTTTGGTCTTAGTATTTGGCACCGAATTATCCGGTGTCTTAGTATTTGAAACAGCTGATCGATCTGCATAAGGCGGCGGAACTAGCCATGAAAGATGTGGTTATCCGGCTATGGCCTACAGAACCGATTCCAAGCAGCTACTTCGGGCTCATAAGGCGGCTTATAAGCCCTTGCCCTCGACTTGACGTCATCAAGCGGTCAGTCTGTATAGAAGGAGCGCGAATGGCCTTCGCCCTTGCAAAGCTGCACTGGGGGAAGATGGATGCCGAAAAGCTGGTGACCGAAGGACCGCCGGAGGGGAAGGAGCACCGCAAGCCCGAATCATATTATAAGAGTGTCCTGAAAGGATCCTACCTTGCGGCAGAGCTATGTACTAAGGACATTATATTTCCCTGAATGTGGATCATGTTCTCCGTTGTAATGTTTAAACAAGGTCGTTGATATGTCGCCTATTATATAAAAGTTTACCCTCCTGTGCAGACGTTTGTATATTAAGGCTGAGAGTTGGCCAGTCGTCTGCTTCTACCCCCACGTAAGGAGTACGGGGGTGTTCGGGATAAACCTGAGCACTCTTTATCCCAGTTTTTGGTCCTCCGAGGGAGGTGCTCAGCACAACGAACCAAGCAATCGGACTATAGGGCTTTATCACTCTCACTTAGCCAGAGGAGTTTAGTATGGTCGGTGCAGCCCCGTGTGTTCGGAAGACCGTACTAGGGGCTCTATAAGCGCATGATCGAAAAAACCGATCCATTGCATGCTGCATTGGTTATGGCATTATGCGGGAGAAATCCTTAAAGATTTTGTGACCGCTCGAACAGCTGACCAGCTCTCGCCGTATCATGACAGTCAGTTTTCGGCTTTCTCTACTAAGGTGCTCATCCAGAAGAACCGGGACACAATCGCAGTAGTTCTCCCAGTGCTACCTTAGCCGATATAGCGGAACGTAAGGTACCAAAACATAGGAGCCGGGGAAACCCAACTATTTGACCCAAGACATGATTCGGAGCTGATGCATATAATGCTATAAGTTCGGGGTGCCGAACTTCCGTGAAGGTGTTCGGACTTTTATTGCCGTGTTACGGGGAAGACGAAGCCCCTGGCATATTTAGGGCATACCGCTGTGTACGGATGCCATTTGACGAAATGATTTCGATAAGAAATAACCGGCAGGTAAACATCATATGAATCCACATGTTGTATAAATAATACGTACATGCATATGGTACAAGTAATGTGATAAAAAAAGGAGTTGTGATAGCAGAACCTGCTGCGACCAGGGGGAAGAGGTTGAGTGCGGGTTCGTATTGTAGCCAGACGTTCGCTACGGGGAATGTCTAAGGATCCCCAGACGCGTTCGAGCTGCCTCTGTGGAGTCCGTCCTGGTCGGTGCAGAGGTGAACCTGCGAGGGAAATATAAGAAATGTTTGTGTGCCGGAGGGCGGTTGAGCCGCTGAGTTCGGCCTGTCGTGGCCTTCGCCGGAGTGTTTAATTGAACCCTGGACGAGCCGAAGTATCCTTCCACGAAGTAGTTCGGAGCCCCTTGACGGCGCCCGGGAGCCTAGGTGTCGACTCGAGGTTCGGCTGCAAGGTGCTGCTCGGTGTTCCTGCTGCTAAGGCAGTGATGTATTTGTCCTCCTGTGTTAGGAAATCTGGGCTCTTCGTTGCTATCGCCGCTTTGAGACCCCTCTTCGTGTTTGGCGCCTGCCTTGCCGGCTTGTTTGAAGACCTGACATTCTCTGTTGGTATGGGTGGCTGGCGTTTCTGGGGTGCCATCAATTTGGCATTGGCGAGCGAGTATGCGGTCCAGACTGGATGGACCCAGATTTGTATTTTTGGGCGGCCCTTTCCGCTGACCGGGCTTTGAGACCCCGAACCCGGCATTAACTACCATATTAGTGGTTTTATCACCATATTTGCAGCGCTTGTGTTTGTTGCGTCGTGGTTTGCCGTTGGCATCTTTGTTATCCGGAGTGCCCGGATTCCTGGATGTGTTGTTGCTGCAAGCCAGCCAGCTATCCTCGCTCGCGCAAAAGCGGGTCATGAGTATCGTGAGGGCTGCCATAGACTTCGGCTTCTCCTGGCCGAGGTGCCGGGTGAGCCACTCATCGCGGATGTTATGCTTGAATGCCGCTAAGGCCTCTGCATCCGAATAGTCGACAATTTGGTTTTTCTTAGTCAGGAACCGTGTCCAGAATTGTCTGGACGATTCTCCTGGCTGCTGAGTTATATGGCTCAAGTCATCAGCATTCGGTGGTCACACATAAGTGCCCTGGAAGTTGTCAAGGAATGCGTCTTCCAGATCCTCCCAACTGCCGACGGAGTCTGCTGGCAAGCTATTCAGCCAATGCCAAGCTGGTCCTTTGAGTTTTAGTGGGAGGTACTTGATAGCATGTAGATCATCACCGCGAGCCATGTGGATGTGGAGGAGGAAATCCTCAATCCATACAGCGGGATCTGTTGTACAATCATACGATTCGATATTTACGGGTTTAAAACCCTCCAAGAATTCGTGATCCATAACTTCATCAGTGAAGCATAGGGGGTGTGCGGTGCCTCTATGCCGAGCTATATCACGACGCAGTTCATATGAGTCTTGTCTGCTGTATGCGGCCCGGCTGGATTTACCTTTGGTGTATCCAGCGCGACAATCATCGTCATGCGTTGGCGCACGCGCCCGTGACCCATATATTGACCTTGTGAGTTTTGCCCTACTGTCCAATACATCTTGCAGGTCCCGTGTGTTGCCCCAGGCCTTGGTATTTTTGATTGAGTGGCGGCGGGGTGCGGGCTGAACTTCAGGCTGAAATGCCTCTTTGGCTCGGCCACGCGGTGGCCGGTCAGCCGCATCGTACACTGGTGATGGAGGTTTCAATGCTTTCTTCTCGAAGTGATGTAGCAACCTGTGTTTTGGGTAACTCTTGGAGGGGCGCTCGAGTTCGTATTCCTCGGCCGCAAGGACTTCGGTCCATCTGTCTGCTAGCAAGTCTTGATCAGCTTGAAGCTGTTGTTGCTGTTTCTTCAGGCTATTTGCTGTGGCCATAAGCTGGCGCTTGAAGTGCTCCAGCTTGACGGGATCCTTAGGCACAATAAGTTCTTCGTCGCCGAGGCTCACTTCGTCTTCGGAGAGAGGCATGTAATTGTCCTCCTCCGGTTCTCCATCTGCTGCCTGCTCTGGAGGGCTGCTTGTTCATCCTCCGGCTCTACATCGTGTTGGAGGGGATTGTGGTTGTCCTCGGCACTATCCGGAGTGTTATTATCTCCTGTGCCGGTATCACTACTTTTTCTGTGACGGGACTTAGAACGGCGCCGCTGACGTCGGTGCTTGGGTTGCTTCTTGGAGGGGTCATCCTCCACTGTCTCGTCGACATTGCCTTCTTTAGGGGTGTCCACCATATATATGTTGTATGATGAGGTAGCGGTCCAGTGCCCTGTGGGCGGTGGTTCCTGCTCGTCTCATGCATCTTCGTTCATGCCGTCGATGTCTTCGGAGTCGAAGTTAAGCATGTCGGTTAAGTCGTCGATAGTGGCTACCAAGTGGGTGGTGGGTGGGCAGCGAATTTCTTCGTCATCCGCATCCCATTCTAGCCGAACATAGTTCAGCCAAGGTTCTCCTGACAGGGAGAGAGACCTTAATGAATTTAGCACATCGCCGAAAGGCGAGTGCTGAAAGATATCCGCGGAGGTGAACTCCGCGAATTCAGCGTCTGGCTCTATCGCGGCTGAGAACGCGGCCTCCGTGGCGGGGTCTATCCCTCCGTTCTCGGATGGCGCGATTTGCTCTGAATTGAAGGCCGAAGTAGTTGCAGATGCGATCTCCCGAATACTGTCCGACGGCGGAGTTATGTCATGCTCCCAGAATTGTTTTTTTTCCTTTTTTAGGGCTTCAAAGAAAAGGAATATCAAACGGAGTCCAAACGGAATGAAACCTTCGGGAACGTGATTTTTGGAACGAACAAGATCCATGAGACTTGGACCCTACGTCAAGCAACCAACAGGGAGGCCACTAGGTAGGGGGCGCGCCTACCCCCCCAGGCGCGCCCTCCACCCTCGTGGACCCCCTGTTGCTCCACCGACATACTTCTTCCTCCTATATATACCTACGTACCCCGAAATGATCAGATACGGAGCCAAAACCCTAATTCCACCGCCGTAACTTTCTGTATCCACGAGATCCCATCTTGGGGCCTGTTCCGGAGCTCCGCCGGAGGGGGCATCGATCACGGAGGGCTTCTACATCAACACCATAGCCTCTCCGATGAAGTGTGAGTAGTTTACCTCAGATCTTCGGGTCCATAGTTATTAGCTAGATGGTTTCTTCTCTCTTTTTGGATCTCAATACAAAGTTCTCCCCCTCTCTTGTGGAGATCTATTCGATGTAATCTTCTTTCTGCGGTGTGTTTGTTGAGACCGATGAATTGTGGGTTTATGATCAAGTTTATCTATGAACAATATTTGAATCTTCTCTTAATTCTTTTATGTATGATTGGTTATCTTTGCAAGTCTCTTCGAATTATCAGTTTGGTTTGGCCTACTAGATTGATCTTTCTTGCAATGGGAGAAGTGCTTAGCTTTGGGTTCAATCTTGAGGTGTCCTTTCCCAGTGACAGTAGGGGCAGCAAGGCACGTATTGTATTTTTGCCATCGAGGATAACAAGATGAGGTTTTCATCATATTGCATGAGTTTATCCCTCTACATCATGTCATCTTGCTTAAGGCGTTACTCTATTCTTATGAACTTAATACTCTAAATGCATGCTGGATAGCGGTCGATGTGTGGAGTAATAGTAGTAGATGCAGGCAAGAGTCGGTCTACTTGTCTCGAACATAATGCCTATATACATGATCATACTTAGATATTCTCATAACTATGCTCAATTCTGTCAATTGCTCAATAGTAATTTGTTCACCCACCGTAAAATACCTATGCTCTTGAGAGAAGCCACTAGTGAAATCTATGGCCCCCGGGTCTATCTTCATCATATTAATCTTCCAATACTTTGCTTTTATTTTACTTTGCATCTTTATTATAAAAATACCAAAAATATTATCTTATCATATCTATCAGATCTCACTCTCGTAAGTGACCGTGTAGGGATTGACAACCTCTTATCACGTTGGTTGCGAGGATTTATTTGTTTTGTGTAGGTGTGAGGGACTTGCGCGTAGCCTCCTACTGGATTGATACCTTGGTTCTCGAAAACTGAGGGAAATACTTACGCTACTTTGCTGCACCACCCTTTCCTCTTCAAGGGAAAACCAATGCAAGTGCTCAAGAGGTAGCAAGAAGGATTTCTGGCGCCATTGCCGGGGAGGTCTACGCAAAAGTCAACATACCAAGTACCCGTCTCAAACCCTTATCTCCCGCATTACATTATTTGCCATTTGCCTCTCGTTTTCCTCTCCCCCACTTCACCCTTGCCGTTTTATTCGCCCCCTCTCTCTCTATCCTCCCTCTCTTTCTCTATTTGCCTCTTTTTGTTGTTCCCTGTTTGCTTGTCGTTATGGCGAGTCCTCTCTCTTCTCCGTTGTCTCCCGAGAATGAAGTTCTAAATTTTAAGCAAAGGGAGGGAGAAAATCTAAAAGACACTTGGTATAGAATTTGCAATGCTCAAAATAGATCTACCAGGAAGCAATCTAATTCCGTTCTTCTTCACAATTTTTATGTAGGCACTACTCCTTGGCACAGATATAACCTTGATACCATTACCAGAGGGAACTTCTTGGGTAGCCATACTTTTGATTCTTATAATGCTATGATAGATTTGTTTGGCTCACCACCTCTTTTGGTTAATGGAAATATGTTAACTTTGGAGCATGTAATGCAAAAAATTGAAATTATCGAAAATAAAGTTGCTACCGTTGAGTTAATTGAAAATTTCGATAAAAAGATCCACAACCAAATTACCCAATATGGATCTAAAGTAGGAGTAACTTTGAAAAATATTAAAGAGAAGGAACCTATAGTTAATGAAAGAATAAATCACGACTCCACTAGAATCTATAAACTTGAGGGTATCATTACCAACTTGGGAACCTCTTTTTCTTCTGTAAAGAATACTCCAAGTCCTCCAACTAAAATTGCCAAGCTTATGTATGTTCCTAAAAATAAAGGTGAATCCTCTAGCAAAGAAACCGCGGATCTCAAATCTATAAGTGTTCATCTGAATCTTTTTGCTATCATTAAGGAACCATTTGCTACTAATAATATTTTTCAATCTTGTGCTTAAAAGTTTGATAATCAATAAAAAGAAAGAAATTCCTAAGGACGGTAGATGCCACATTGAAGAATTACCCACCAAAGATGGCAATACCTAGATCTATCCTTGCTTTTTATGCCTAGCTAGGGGCGTTAAACGATAGCGCTTGTTGGGAGGCAACCCAATTTTATTTTTATTCCTTGATTTTTGCTCCTATTTAGTAATAAATAATTTATATGGCCTCTGTTTTGGTTGTTTTTTTGTGTTTAATTAGTGTTTGTGCCAAGTAGAACCGTTGGGAAGACTTGGGGAAAGTCTTTTTAATCTTGCTGTAAAAAACAGAAACTTTAGCACTCACGAGAACTGCTGCCATTTTTATTTGGAAAGTGCTATTTAGTTAATTATTTTTGCATATGATTAATAGATAAATTCTTGACGTCCAGAAATTTATTTTAGAATTTTTGGGGTTCCAGATCTTGCGCTAGCTACAGATTACTACAAAATGTTCTGCTTTTGACAGATTCTGTTTTTCGTGTGTTGTTTGCTTATTTTGATGAATCTGTGGCAAGTAAAATAGTTTATAAACCATAAAGAAGTTGGAATACAGTAGGTTTAACACCAATATAAATAAAGAATAATTTCATTACAGTACCTTGAAGTGGTCTTTTGTTTTCTTTCGCTAATGGAGCTCACGAGATTTTCTACTTTAAGTTTTGTGTTGTGAAGTTTTCAAGTTTTGGGTAAAGATTTGATGGATTATGGAACAAGGTGTGGAAAGAGCCTAAGATTGGGTATGCCCATGTAACCCCAAATATAATATAAGGACACCTAAAATCCAAAGCTTGGGGATGCCCCGGATGGCATCCCCTCTTTCGTCTACTTCTATTGGTAACTTTACTTGGAGCTATATTTTTATTCACCACATGATATGTGTTTTGCTTGGAGCGTCTTGTATGATTTGAGTCTTTATTTGTTAGTTTACCACAATAATCCTTGATGTACACACCTTTTGAGAGAGAGACACATGATTCGGCAATCATTAGAATACTCTATGTGCTTCACTTATATCTTTTGAGTTATATAGTTTTGCTCTAGTACTTCACTTATATCTTTTAGAGCACGGTGGTGGATTTATTTTATAGAAACTATTGATCTCTCATGCTTCACTTAGATTATTTTGAGAGTCTTAAATAGCATGGTAATTTGCTTAAATAATCCTAATATGCTAGGTATACAAGATTAATAATAAAATTCTCTTTTGAGTGTGTTGAATACTATGAGAAGTTTGATACTTGATAGTTGTTTTGAGATATGGAGATGGTGATATTAGAGTCATGCTAGTTGAGTAGTTGTGAATTTGAGAAATACTTGTGTTAAAGTTTGTGATTCCCGTAGCATGCACGTATGGTGAACCGTTCTGTGATGAAGTCAGAGCATGATTTATTTATTTATTGTCTTCCTTATGAGTGGCGGTCGGGGACGAGCGATGGTCTTTTCCTACCAATCTATCCCCCTAGGAGCATGCGCGTAATACTTTGCTTTGATAACTTGTAGATTTTTGCAATAAGTATATGAGTTCTTTATGACTAATGTTGAGTCCATGGATTATACGCACTCTCACCCTTCCACCATTGCTAGCCTCTCTAATACCACGCACCTTTCGCCGGTATCATACACCCACCATATACCTTCCTTAAAACAGCTACCATACCTACCTATCATGGCATTTCCATAGCCATTCCGAGATATATTGCCATGCAACTTTCCACCGTTCCATTTATTATGACACGCTCCATCATTGTCATATTGCTTTGCATGATCATGTAGTTGACATTGTATTTGTGGCAAATCCACCGTTCATAATTTTTTCATACATGTCACTCATGAGTCATTGCATATCCCGGTACACCGTCGGAGGCATTCATATAGAGTCATATCTTGTTCTAAGTATTGAGTTGTAATTCTTGAGTTGTAAGTAAATAAAAGTGTGATGATCATCATATTAGAGCATTGTCCCAGCGAGGAAAGGATGATGGAGACTATGACTCCCCCACAAATCAGGATGAAACCCCGGATGGAAAAAAAGAGGCCATGAAAAAAGAGGAAGGCCCAAATAAAAAAATGAGAGAAAAAGAGAGAAGGGACAATGTTACTATCCTTTTACCACACTTGGCTAGCATATTCCAATGATGGGCTTCCTCAAAATGCCCTAGGTCTTCGTGAGCAAGCAAGTTGGATGCACACCTACTTAGTTTCTTTTTGAGCTTTCATATACTTATAGCTCTAGTGCATCCGTTGCATGGCAATCCCTACTCACTCACATTGATATCTATTAATGGGCATCTCCATAGCCCATTGATACGCTTAGTTGATGTGAGACTATCTTCTCCCTTTTTGTCTTCTCCACAACCACCACTCTATTCCACCTAAAGTGCTATGTCCATGGTTCATGCTCATGTATTGCGTGAAGATTGAAAAAGTTTTGAGAATGTCAAAAGTATGAAATAATTGCTTCGCTTGTCATCGGGGTTGTGAATGATTTAAATACTTTGTGTGGTGATGATAGAGCATAGCCAGACTATATGATTTTGTAGGGATAACTTTCTTTGGCCATGTTATTTTGAGAAGACATAATTGCTTAGTTAGTATGCTTGAAGTATTATTATTTTTATGTCAATATTAAACTTTTGTCTTGAATCTTTCGGATCTGAATATTCATACCACAATTAAGAAGAATTACATTGAAATTATGCCAAGTAGCATTCCACATCAAAAATTCTGTTTTTATCATTTACCTCCTCGAGGACGAGCAGGAATTAAGCTTGGGGATGCTTGATACGTCTCCGACGTATCTTTAATTTTTGATTGCTCCATGCTATATTATCTTCTGTTTTGGACATTATTGGGCTTTATTATACACTTCTATATTATTTTTTGGGACTAACCTATTAACCAGAGGCCCAGCCCAGAATTGTTGTTTTTTGCCTTTTTTAGGGTTTCGAAGAAAAGGAATATCAAACGGAGTCCAAACGGAATGAAACCTTCGGGAATGTGATTTTTGGAATGAACAAGATCCATGAGACTTGGACCCTGCGTCAAGCAACCAACAGGGAGGCCACGAGGTAGGGGGCGCGCCTACCCCCCCCCCTTCCAGGCGCGCCCTCCACCCTCGTGGGCCCCTTGTTGCTCCACCGGCATACTTCTTCCTCCTATATATACATACGTACCCCCAAACGATCAAATACGGAGCCAAAACCCTAATTCCACCGCCGTAACTTTCTGTATCCACGAGATACCATCTTGGGGCCTATGTCGGAGCTCCGCCGGAGGGGGCATCGATCACGGAGGGCTTCTACATCAATACCATAGCCTCTCCGATGAAGTGTGAGTAGTTTACCTCAGACCTTCGGGTCCATAGTTATTAGCTAGATGGCTTCTTCTCTCTTTTTGGATCTCAATACAAAGTTCTCCCCCTCTCTTGTGGAGATCTATTCGATGTAATCTTCTTTTTGCAGTGTGTTTGTTGAGATCGATGAATTGTGGGTTTATGATCAAGTTTATCTATGAACAATATTTGAATCTTCTCTGAATTCTTTTATGTATGATTGGCTATCTTTGCAAGTCTCTTCGAATTATCAGTTTGGTTTGGCCTACTAGATTGATCTTTCTTGCAATGGGAGAAGTGCTTAGCTTTGGGTTCAATCTTGCGGTGTCCTTTCCCAATGACAGTAGGGGCAGCAAGGTGATACGTCTACAACGTATCTATAATTTTGATTGCTCCATGCTATATTATCTACTGTTTTAGACATTATTGGGCTTTATTATCCACTTTTATATTATTTTTTGGGACTAACCTATTAACCGGAGGCCCAGCCCAGAATTGATGTTTTTTGCATGTTTTAGGGTTTCGAAGAAAAGGAATATCAAACGGAGTCCAAACGGAATGAAACCTTCGGAGACGTGATTTTCTCATCAGATAAGATCCAGGAGACTTGGACCCTCCGTCAAGAAAGCCACGAGGTGGTCACGAGGGTAGGGGTGCCCCCTAGGGTGCGCCCCCTGCCTCGTGGGCCCCTCGAAGCTCCACCGACGTACTTCTTCCTCCTATATATATCCACGTACCCCCAAACAATCGGGGACGGAGCCAAAAACCTAATTCCACCACCGCAACTTTCTGTATCCACGAGATCCCATCTTGGGGCCTATTCTGGAGATCCGCCAGAGGAGGCATCAATCACGGAGGGCTTCTACATCATCATCCAAGCCCCTCCGATGAAGTGTGAGTAGTTTACTTCAGACCTACGGGTCCATAGCTAGTAGCTAGATGTATTCTTCTCTCTTTTTGGATCTCAATACAATGTTCTCCCCCTCTCTCGTGGAGATCTATTCGATGTAATCTTCTTTTTACGGTGTGTTTGTTGAGGCCGATGAATTGTGGGTTTATGATCAAGTCTATCTATGAATAATATTTGAATCTTCTCTGAATTCTTTTATGTATGATTGGTTATCTTTGCAAGTCTCTTCTAATTATCAGTTTGGTTTGGCCTACTAGATTGGTTGTTCTTGCCATGGGAGAAGTGCTTAGCTTTGGGTTCGATCTTGCGGTGTCCTTTCCCAGTGACAGAAGGGGCAGCAAGGCACGTATTGTATCGTTGCCATCGAGGATAACAAGATGGGGTTTTTATCATATTGCATGAAACTATCCATCTACATCATGTCATCTTGCTTAAGGCGTTACTCTGTTTTTAACTTAATACTCTAGATGCATGCTGGATAGCGGTCGATGAGTGGAGTAATAGTAGTAGTTGTAGAATCATTTCGGTCTACTTGTCTCGGACGTGATGCCTATATACATGATCATACCTAGATATTCTCATAACTATGCTCAATTCTGTCAATTGCCCAACAGTAATTTGTTCACCCACCGTAGAATACTTATGCTCTTGAGAGAAGCCACTAATGAAACCTATGGCCCCCGGGTCTCTTTCTCATCATATCAATTTCCATCACTTTATTATTGCTTTGCTATTACTTTGCTTTTACTTTATTTACTTTGCATCTCTATACCAAAAATACCAAAAAAGAATATTATTTATCATCTCTATCAGATCTCACTTTCGTAAGTGACCGTGAAGGGATTGACAACCCCTAAGCGCGTTGGTTGCGTTGAGCTATTGTTTTTGTGTAGGTACGAGAGACTCGAGTGTAGCCTCCTACTGGATTGATACCTTGGTTCTCAAAAACTGAGGGAAATACTTACGCTACTTTGCTGCATCATCCCTTCCTCTTTGGGGAAATCCAACGCAGTGCTCAAGAGGTAGCAAGAAGAATTTCTGGCGCCGTTGCTGGGGAGTCTGCGCAAAAGTCAACATACGAAGTACCCATCACAATCCCTATCTCCCGCATTACATTATTTGCCATTTGCCTCTCGTTTTCCTCTCCCCCACTTCACCCTTGTCGTTTTATTCGCCCTCTCTCTCTATCCTCCCTCTCTATTTGCCTCTTTTGCCCGTTTGCTCTTTGTTGGCTCATGTGTTAGTTTGCTTGTTTGACGCGATGGCTCAAGATAATACTAAATTGTGTGACTTCACCAATACCAATAATAATGATTTCCTTAGCACTCCGACTGCTCCTCTTACCGATGCTAAATCTTGTGAAATTAATACTGCTTTGTTGAATCTTGTCATGAAAGATCTGTTCTCCGGCCTTCCTAGTGAAGATGCCGCCACACATCTTAATAGCTTCGTTGATTTGTGTGACATGCAAAAGAAAAATGATGTCAATAATGATATTGTTAAATTGAAGCTATTTCCTTTTTCGCTTAGAGATCGTTCTAAAACTTGGTTTCGTCTTTGCCTAAAAATAGTATTGATTCATGGAACAAGTGCAAAGGTGCTTTTATCTCTAAGTATTTTCCTCCCGCTAAGATCATCTCTCTTAGAAATGATATTATGAATTTTAAACAACTTGATCATGAACATGTTGCACAAGCTTGGGAGAGAATGAAATTAATGATACGTAATTGCCCTACTCATGGTTTGAATTTGTGGATGATTCTACAAAAAAAATTATGCCGAATCGAATTTTGCTTCTAGAAATCTTTTAGATTCGGCCGCGGGAGGCACTTTTACGGAAATCACTTTAGGAGAAGCTACTAAACTCCTAGATAATATTATGGTTAATTATTCTCAATGGCATACTGAAAGATCTACTAAAAAGTTGCATGCGATATAAGAAATTAATGTTTTGAGTGGAAAGATGGATGAACTTATGAAATTATTTGCTAATAAGAGTGTTTCTTCTGATCCTAATGATGTGCCCTTGTCTACTTTGATTGAGAATAATAATGAATCTATGGATGTGAATTTTGTTGGTAGGAACAATTTTGGTAATAATACATATAGAGGTA